>NC_051862.1:131578523-131843523 GCF_015732765.1 Culex quinquefasciatus | reverse complement strand
AGTGTTTTACGCTTAATTGCAATTTTCTGGATCCATTACGGACGACCAGGATTCGACCAAACACAGATGGGTTCGTTTTACCATCGGAGAATCAAAGTTATAAAAAAATCACAGAACCACTTTCCAACATTGTTATTGTTACTTGGCGCACATTTTCCGATGCATTAAATTGCAATTTTGAGCCCTGTTTTTGAGAGGGGAGGGGGAGCATCAGCGTATCGGTCGGTGTCATCGTCGTCGTCACACCGGGACATGTTTGACAGGAGACCACATTTTCACACTTTCCCACCATCAATTTGCAGCTTGAAACAAGGTGCAAGGTATGGGTCGAGGACAAACTCTTCATTTGGCACGTACAACGTGTCCGCGTCCGTGTGCCCTGCTTTTGACAGGCGATCCAATTTATGTCAGCGGAAAATCACACGCTTGTCATATCTGACCTGACCCCTCTAACCTTTGACTGTGTTTGAAATTAACTTGTGGAATTCTTCGTTTTTTTATTATTTTAACTGAAATATCTGGCACAAATCTTTTAAACCAACGAACTTTCCAAACACTACACAGAAAAAAAAATGATGGTAATATTCATTAGGAAATGGTGACAGATTTTGTGGCAAATAAATGATAAATTTTACCCCAGAACATGATGAATTTTCATCAGTTTTTGATGAATATTCATCAGGTTCACAATTTTACACATTTTTTATGTAATATTACACAAATAAAGAGGTAATATTCAACCTACCAAATTTTTAACATTCCAAAATTCATTTTTTTTTCTGTGTACTTTATGTAATTCCTTTTCATTAGCAAAAAAGCCAAATAAAACAAAAACCCGATTTAATCCCACCAGGAATTTCTTACTAAAGAATATAACTTTTTTCAATTCATAACATCGGCTTTGTGCATTTTTAATGTCAGCACAAAAGAAAGTCACATGATACAAAAAAATCTTATGATGAAAGCAAGGTATTATAAATTATCTGTTTCCAAATGAAATTGAAAACGCAGTTTTCACCAAAACAATATTTTTGATCAGCATAGCAAGCTTCCCATTCGCCAGTGACGTCGCACACCGCGGTTTTGGTGTTCTAGTTTTGGTACAAGCCCATAAACCGAACAAAGCAGGCACAAAGCAAAACCGAGGTACAAGTTAACCGCACAGTGGGAAGCATGCCATTCAGCATCTACGAAAGTGAGAGAGTCAGAGATAGCTATTTTTACAACCGCACCACTACACACTCAATCGCGATACTTTAGGTAGATAGCCATTGGCGTCGCGAGCATTGAAAACTTTGAAAACGATATAAACGATGAAAAGCTTAGATAGCTCCTATTGGAATCCAATGAACTCTGTTAAATAAACTTACGAAATCACGAAAAAGTGAATCCTACTTTTAGGCGATTTTATGAGCACAAGGGAAACAAATTGTTTTTACCCGTATGAATGTCCTATGTCACAAAAGTTTTTGCATAAACATTGGACAGTTATGCAAAAACGGACAGGGCAAAAAAAACGAAAAGCTACGATATCTTACGTGTTGTAGGAAACATCGGTAGACAAGCTACTACAAACGAGTATATCTCGAGCCACAAAATATATGCGCCAGCATTCTCGCGCCGGTATTCGAAGCTCAACTTGACAACTTGTCGACTTGGCGACGAAGCGTCGAAAATTGATGCAGTGTGATGTTTTGGTGATTTTTCCGATTAAAATTCATGCTGAATCGACATATTTACGGAGATGAAAATGACGTCCAGCCATAAAAAAAAACCTATACCTTTCTTTTGTAAGAAAGGCAAAAAGTAAATCATTCTAAAAATTGATCGGGATTGCCGATCGATGCCAAATTTGTTTCAGATGCTCACTCATGGTTTGTACTATGCAGGGCTGTGGAGTCGTAGTCGGATTCGGAGCCGGAGTTGGTGAAGCCGGGTCTTTTTGGGAAGCCTGGAGTCGGAGTCGGAATCGGAGTCGTAAAAACTCGAACAGCTGGAGTCGGAGTCGGAGCCGGAGTTGGCTAAATTTTATTAGCTGGAGTCGGAGTCGGAGTCGGAGCCGAAAATTTCTGATTACCCGGAGTTGGAGTCGGAGTCGGAGTTATTTTAAATTCGACAAAAATTATGTTCATTTTTTATTTTTTAGTATTTGCTATGAAACAGATTAATTTACAAAACTTGTTATATTTTTAATTTTTTTTCAAGTTGCATGCGCTGCGTTGCCATTTTTATTTTTTTAGGGATCACTAAATGATAACCTGATAATCAGCTCTTACCCAAGTATGTAGTATCATCATAACTCAAAAAAAAACAATATTGGTTCTGTAGTCAGAAATATTTAATTGATTTTTGACTGGATCCTTTTGCCAATATTAATGTACCCTTTAAACTCAAATTTGACCAAATTTAATCTAGTTCTTTCTGAAAAAAGTACACACACAGTCATCTTATACCCCGATAGAGAATGTCTTGGTGGTTTTAAGTAAATCAATGTTAAAAGTGTCTAGGAATTTTGATCCTTAGGCAAACTATTTTGATATTGTTGCAAATTATCATTGAACAAATCTCAAGATTTCAGGACAGGACAGGATTTCAAGATAAAAAAATATCCGTGACCTAGAAAATATTTATCCTGTTGATTTTTGTTTTTTATCCAATTCTAAGCTTTTTCATATATTTTCATGGAGGCGCACGACCATTCATAAAGCTTCGTTTTAGGTTTTAGGTGAAGATGCAAGAAGTATCGCGCGCCTCCTTTTAAATATATTAAAAAATTAAAAATTCAAATAAATCCAAAATTCCGAGGTCATTTTTTTCTAGGTCACGGATATTTGAAAAGGACCCCTTAAGCGATCTTACCACGAAGATTTTTTCAGATACATTAATGTGTAATAATAACATTCTTCAGCCTTGGCGTGATGTTCATGTACGTCTTAAAAATTTCAATGGAGCTTTAAAAAATAGTTTCGTTTAAAAATGTTATTTAAAAATACAAGGTGACTATGATAGTCACTGTGCTTCTTATAAATGTCAACTTAAAAGTGAGTAAATTGAATTTATATGTGAAATCAATCATTAAGGCCTGCTTTCTTTTAATGGTCATTAAAAAAATAACAATTTAATATTTTAGCTTTTAACCAATTTCATGAAAATTTAAGGTTAAGTAAATAAATCCAAATTTGCTTACCAAACTGTTCTTCTGAAAATGCCTTCAAAACTGGCGTTTTATTAATCCTGTTTCAATAACGTCTAAAACTTGTAAAACTAGGAACTTTTTTCCGGGTTTTTCCACTTAAAGAGTTTTTAAATAATCCTAGCAATGTTTTCGAAATAATAGTAAACTAACTTTTGAAATATTTAAAAATATGTGGAGTCGGAGTTGGAGTCGGAGCCAACCATTTTTTGAAAGCTGGAGTCGGAGTCGGAGTCGGAGTCGGCTAGAGTTGGTGGGCCGAAGTTGGAGTCGGAGTCGGAGTCGGTTGGATCTGAAAGCCGTAGCCAGAGTCGGAGTCGGAGTTGGCTAATCCCAGAAAACCGGAGTCGGAGTCGGAGTCGCTTGAAATATGACCCGACTCCGCAGCCCTGGTACTATGAATGTAGGAAGAAATTTCGGATAAAATTAGAAACGAAAAATGTTGGCGAAGGTCACCAGGTGGGCTTTTACCTTTTTTATGCATTTTTTTCTTATAGTAGGTTAATAAAACGGCTCTAACTCCAGAACAAAATTATGAATCTTTATGAAAAATTTGGGAGGTTGTAGAGCTTTAAAAATGCAATTTTTATGATAAATAAAAGATATGAAAATGAAAAAAATTTACCATATTTTCATTTGAAAACTGTGCATTTTGTTGAAACGTCTGGCCACATCCGGAAACAGATGGATATTTCGAAATTCGGTCTCAAAATGACCCTTGTTCAGCACATCATCCTTCAAATGCACTTGGAACAATCAAAATCGAAAATAGGGGAGCTGAGAACGACGCGACACAAAATTTGGCAAAATTTTACCACATACAAACATCACTCGATCTCCACGGAATTTATTTTCTCAAAATTCGAGGGTTGGAGAAAGACGAGTTCTGTCAAAATGAATCGATAGAGCGTCGAAAATCGATGCAGTGTGATTTTTTGCGATTTTCCGATTAATATTCATGCTGAATCGTCTCATTTACGAAGATAAAAATGATGTCCAGCCATAAAGTAATACCTTTACTTTTCTTCAGTAAGAAGGGCAAAAATGCATAGAGGGATAGTCTGGGACACAAAATATTACTGCATACTTCATTTTACTTAAAATATAGGAAATGTTTGTAAAAAGTTGACCTCTAAAAAATGACATTTTTAAAAACATTATTTTACAAAATTTAAGAGTAATTGTTTCCAATGCATTTAAAAGAGCAATAATTGGTTGATACTGAATTTTTGGCGATTTTTCAGCTCGAAGCCCGTCTAGAGGCGGGGTAGGTTGTAGAGGGTTAAAATTGCCGCTAGAATTTATTTTTGTGATATTTCCTAAAATGGTACAAAAAAGTCTAAAGCTATTCTACATTTCGTCAGCTGTGTGCTATCTTGTGACATAGACCATTTTGGTCGAAAATGAGTTAATGATGACGTTTTGCTATACTAAACAAACACTACAAGATGCTTTAACCCGATTTTGGAAACTCGCTTCCGTTTCCCGGATATCGCAATACACACTTGTGACATAGACCAATTTATCATCAAAACGATCGTGCACACTTGTGACACGTCATACATGTTGTTGGGAAATGTGGAAAATTTTTCTTGTTTTTCCAAAATTTATGTACACACACACTTTCTAAAGGCAATACAATCTTTTGTTTTTGAAAATATACTGATTAAGTTGGTTAAACCATTGATTTAAGCCTATTTTAATTTGTATGGGAATTCTGTGCACACTTGTGACACGCAGTACAATTTTACTTTCGAAACACACTTGTGACACGTGCTTTTCAGATTTTTGTTTACATTATTTACTGTATCTTTTGACTGGTGTAACCAAATTAGTTGAAACTTGGAGCGTTTGTTAAGCGATAGTGTACGAATCGATTGCTTAAAAATGTTTGGCTCTATCATTTATAATTTTGAAATTATTTTCCAACAAACTTTAAAAATCGATTTACTCGAAAAGTACTTAATGGTCGTTGTCACAAAATAGCACACAACTGACGATTTCAAATACCTGACGCTCCTGACGGTTCCTTTAAAATTGAGACAGGAAGAGTCTACTGTATATTCAAAGATGGTGGTGATTCCAAATCCATTTTGTTTTTTAATGTTCTTTTGTTACCATTTATTGAATAGGTTTCAGCCAAATTAAAAATCTATTTGAGTTTTTTTATTTCTATTTATTTATTACCAGTGTTGCGTTCCTCACGCGCTCACGCGCTCGTGAGCGCTCACTTTTCGCTCATTCGTGAGGAGGAGCGCTGCGCGAGCTAGCTCACGTTTGCCCGCGCTCACGTTTGCTCCGATTTTTCCTGCTCGCGTTTGCTCCACGCTCGCGCTCGCGCTCATATTTCGCTCACGGAGCGCTCATTTTGGACGTGTCGCTAATCATTTAACGTTTTTGAGAAAGTTTTTTTTCAATTCTAGATGGATTTTTTTGCGTAAGGTGCATGACTTTGTGAACAAATTGTATGATATATGAATTGGAATAGCTTATTTTCATCAATCATGTTTTTAAATAAAAGGTTGGATTCGCAAGGGTCAAATAGTTTTTTAGACATACAGTCGAATGTAAAAATATTTTACAATTTAAAGGCCTTATTGTAGCAGAGAGGGACGGAGGGGTATAGACGCCTAAATAAAAGGGCCTGTAAACCTTAGAGTAGGTGTAGGAATCTCGTAATCGAGAACGCCAAGGCAATGCTGTAGAGCGAATAATTTGTTTTTTTTTTTTTTTGAAGCCTTAGAAAAACTTACAAAACAATGAATTGATTCAAGAGGATTTATGATTTGGTAAGTTCGAATAAATGCTTGGTTGATTAAAATATTACATTAAACTGTTTTTATGTACCTAATCAGTGTTTTGACTACATTTCCAGAGTGCGGGTCAGAATGAGCTACCATTAAAAAAAAAGTTATTCCGTTTATTAAATCGTTCAGTGATTCAGTGTTTAGAAACGGCTAATCATTTCTATAAGGTTAGTCTTTATTTGGCAAACATTTTAGAAAAAAGGGTTACATTTTTGAAACAGTTCTATTTTTAAATATATGCCTCAAAATTCCTAAGGGTTGAAATAACCACGAAAAGGTTGGCTCTTCTTCCAACAAGTGGATTTTATTCAACAATTTCGCAATCAAACCTCTGAAAACATTCAATTACAAGTTATATATGATTTTTTGAACATGGATGATTGTAACTGTTTAAAAAATTATTTAAAAATAAATAAAATATACATAAATTGTAAATATTTTTGTACATAACAACAATGGTCCAATATGGATTTGATTTGTGAACAAACAGTCCATCTAATCACGTCAATGAATGTTTACATTATGAATTTAGTTTTTGTTCCTTGTTCGAAAAATGTCTAGCTTTTAAATAGAACGTAAATTTCGGTTCGCTGATCAAATCCATTTCATTGCCTACTTTTGTTTGTTCGATTACTTTCTTGTTTGTTTTTGCTGCCTGTGCTGAGATAGTTCTAGAAACTTCGTTTCAAACAGGCAAATCCTTCAACAGGAAAAAACAACTACCTACTTTGGCTCACCAGCTCACGTGAGCGCAAAACGCTCCGGTGAGCGTGAGCGAGCACGAGCTACCTGATAAAAACTCACGCTCCAGCTGGAGCGAGCAAGCCTTCCGTGAGCGCTCGCTCATTCGCAACCATGTTTATTACCTAGACAATTCCACATAAATAAATATTTTTAGAAAATCATCAACTTAAAAAAATACCAACTTTGATGCCAAAGGTTATCACACCTGCCGCTGATAGTTCGAATGAGTAATGCTTTTTCGACCACCACCGCCACCAAATATTCCAGCCTGCAGCCATAGAACGACCGTGGTGGCCACCACCTGGCCGGGATTGGATCCACGTGGTTTGGCTCCACCTGCCTCGGATGATGCCTGCCTGAAAGTAAAGTTCAAACATGAGGATGGACATTAAACACACACACACCCGCACACATTCTGCCGGTGATCTGGCGGATGTGATGACAGCGGTTTTTGGCACGTTTCATGGCCGGCTCCAGATTGGGTTCACTGCCGGAAAAAGAAAAAAAACTGAGGAAAAACGAAATGTGCCCATCTGTCCATCACGGGGGCGGGATATACAAACTAGATGAATGGACCGGATTCCGGATCGGCTTTCGGCCGAAGAATGGAAGCAAAACCATTAGATTGGATCGGAATCGAGTCTTTGATTTGGAAGGGCTTTTTCAGCGTGAGGTTCGTCGTGCTTCGGAAACGGGACACGGGAGGTGGTTTTTCTTTCCATGTTTTTTTTCTTTTTCTGATAGTGGTTTTATGAACTTTGGTCCTGATCGATGATTTCCGGCAGCGGAGCTAACTTGCAGATTGATGAGTGAGGTTTTCTAGAAAGGAAATGAAGCGGTTGACTGACAGTTTGCGGAAATAATAATGGACTTGACTCAGTCGTTTTTTTGGCGGTTCATCGAAAAGCTATTGTTCAACGATAAAAATGCGAAAAAGTCCAATTTTCGAAACTTAATTTTAATCAACAAAATGCAATTCACGGCGTCACAATGCCACATCTGGCGCGGAACAATTCGCAGCGGTAATAAATTTCGATTTAACCACTCTTTCTGATTCAATTAATGTCAATTCCAGGACGGACACATAATGAAAAACGCTGGAAGTCTGCAGCAAGGACTTTCGGCGGTGCCAGCAAGGCTGCGTGCCTCAATTTCATTATTATTTGCGCTTAATCGTCAGGCCGTTAAAAAGTGGTCATTTTTTTCAAAATGTTCCCTCGCGCCAGTGGAAAATGAAAAATTATGCGTTTTTCACCAATCTCACTCCCCGAAGTCGGTTTTCCATTTCAATTTTCAGTTTCAATACCGATATTGAATCATTAACGGGAATGATCTCGTTCACGTGTGTGTGTGAAAAGTGGAAAAATCCGCATCAATGAATGTGCAACATTTTCAAGTGGTCGTTGGGTGGTGGAAAACTGCACCCTTGAATAAATTGGCCACACGTTTATCTCATCGGAAATTTATGCGAGCTATTTAGCATAAACGATTGTGAGTGATGGAAATTAAGCCATTATATTATTTTTAAGCGATTTAACTACTGAAAGAATATTTCCCGGAGCATTTTCCCTCGAGTATTGGTTTGGCTTCAATGGGCGCTACTTGATAATGTGATTACAAATTTAAAAAGGGTGAAATTTCAATTTAACTGGACTTCGTAACTGAAAAGAGTTATAATAAATGAATTTAATGCACTCAAAATGGGCCAAATTTCAAAAGAAGCAGCATAAAACCTTTTTTAATAAGTAGTGTGTACCGTAAACCGGGGTGTCTTTGATAGGATTTCAATTTGTTTTTAGAATATTTTCCAACAAGTAAGGTTTTTCTCAAGATTATTATTTTTAAAACATGTACTGGGGTAGGCCACACAAAGTCCATGCACTATTTCAGAAAAAATGTTGTTTCAATAATGTCTAGAAAAATGGTTACGTTAAAAATTCTTAGTTTTAATTCCGGGGTGACTTTGATAGTCATAGTTTTTCTTGTTAAAATCATATTTAAGATGTTCAAACTTTATGTGTACGCTAAATGTACCATCTCTAAAGTAGCTGATATAGTTTTTAAGAAAAACAATCAATGTTTATATTTAGTTAACTAAGTGTATAAGCTTTTTAGCAAAATACATATAAATTTTAGGTAAATTTTTAAAAAGTCGGAATTTTGCCTAAAATTTGTTAAAACTAGTTTTGTTTATAAAATTATCGATTTATATTGCATTTTATACTGAATTCAAGGCACGAATCACAAGTTTTCACATTTTACATGAAATTTGTTCAACTGAAATTGCCTATAAATTTGGAGATTTTTTTTAATTGTGTTTCAAAAACACATATTATTTATTATTTTCAAACTTTTTTAACCTTCTTCTAGTGGAAAATTCTCCAAAGAATCCGAAAATGCATTCCGTTTTTCGATTGAAAATCATGTTCATTGAGAAAATCATGACACTTTGAGAAGTTTAAAATAATGACTTTCATCAACATTTTCTTAACTATAGTTAACTAACTTTTCAAGCTTGTCAAAATTTTATGAAAAGTTCTTCTTGAGGTACTTTGAACACTTCTCTACCACGGTCAGTATGTTTCTAAATCATTCCTTACGTAATTTAATTGTACTCTTCATTTTGCGGAAAAATCGTAAACCTATCAAAGTCACCCCGGCTATCAAAGTCTCCCCGTTTTACGGTACGTTAACAGCAGAAACAAGCAATATGTAGAAATCAGCTCAATTGAAATGTGTGCAATCTTGGTTCAGTTTCAACTGAATTGTGCTCATTTTGAGCTTAGTATAAATACCCCAACATCGATGGCCAATCGGAATCAGTTCTAGTTGAAAATTCAACGCACCTATTTAGTGCACCTCCAAAATGAGAACATTGTGTTATTTTTGGTTCTTTTCGTACCTAGTGTTAGTGAGTAGGTATAAAAAATGTTCAAAATTACCATTGAAATAACCATCCCCTCCCCCTCCATAAAGACCCCACACGCCGCACCTGCCCCAGAACCTCATCCAGCCAACCCGGTAACTTCCCTTCAAAACTCCATCGCCGACTTACTTGCCCAAATTCAAACTGCCCAAACAAGCAGATCGCTGACAGCTGACCGCACCACCGCGACGGCCCTGTCCCAACTGCAGACGGTAGTTACGTCCATTCAGACCACATTCAACGGCTTCGTAAGCAACGGACTCGCCAACCTGCCAGCGGCCCTCGCCGGTGGATTTACCTCAATAATGAGTGGCGTTCAGTCGGCGCTGAACAACGCTGGCGGCCAGCTCGGGCAGCTGATCGCGGCCGGAAACAGCACTTCAGAGGGTTCGAGTATCGAGGTCGATCAGCTGAACACGGCCACCGCGAGTTTGAGCACCGTCAGTACGTCCTGGTCGAGCCACGTGGGGAGCCTGCTGAACCAGTTGAGCGGTTTGCTTACCGGGATTGTTGACAGGCTGTCGGGACTACCGGTGACCTTGAATGGCTTGTTTGGGTGATGCCAGTTGAATTGGGCAAAGAATTAAATTATTATTTTTTTTTTCAATTGTTTAAAAAAGTGGCAGTTTTAGAATAGGTCACGAAGGGTTTTTTATTATGCCCTTTCCGATGCCACATAGGTTGACTTGTGAATCGTGGACCGGTTTGGATGCCGGCGGATTTTCCGACGGTGTAATTCCGGATTGGTACGAAATTCCTACGAAAAATCTATTCTATCGATACAAAGACCCTCAAAACGGTGTTATACCACCCCAAATTGTTTATTTAGCAACTCTATGATAATATATTGACATTTAGTTGAATGAAAAGTTTGAAAAATTAATTAATTATTAGTTTATATTAAATCCAAATTTTATTTAATCAGTCAAGGATGCCTTTTTGGAGTTGGGAGACTGGATTTATGGTGATTTGTCAACAAATAAATTTATTTATGTTGATTTTTCGAATCGATTCTCAAAATATTCTGTCGGTGAAAACTGATTTTATCTCGATTTGAAGTTAAAAAACCTAATAAATCACTTAAAACCCCGAAAATTAGTTCAAAATCTCGGTGTAACTCAGAAAAGAGAAGTCAATTTTCATCAAGATTTCAATTTGTTATTCCAAAAATATATTCTTGACACAGCATATCTTGAATCGATCCATAACATGACCCCAGGGTCATAAGGAGGTGTAAAATAGTGTTATTTCTTTAAAAATGTTATCAATTTACTCTAGTAAATAAACTGTCATGTCAAAATGTAAAAAAAAGGTTGTACACAGCAAAAAATCCGATGGTAAAATCGCATGCAAAAGCATGCACATCACCTTTGTGAGCAAAAGCATGTAATATTGTATGCGAAAACGTGTACATAATAAGTAAGTAAATCTTTCCCAGTTCCTGAGGGGAACACCCTTGAAGAGTATCGGGGCCGGCATTTACAAAGCGGATTCAGTGGCAGTTGCATTCTCAACTTAATGTTAACATGTTAAGGTTAATGTTAACATTCCATAGGCTTCCTAAGGTGTCGTGGTAAGGTCCAGTTTGTGACGATACACTAACTTCCCTTTACTGAGCAATCGATTCCAGAAGAGAAAAGATCACCAGTTGTGTTGGTCCGAGCCGGGATTTGAACCCCGATCTACCGCTTACGAGGCGGAAGCGTTACCACTGGGCTACGTGGCTCGGTCGAGATGGTTTGGGCGCGGACTTGGTAATCTGGATATAACTCTCAACAGATTGATGTTTTTATGTTTTTGGGGTGTTCAAAATTTATTTATTTTTCTTTTGTACATGCTTTTTATGTACACTTTTTCGCATACAATATTACATGCTTTTGCTCACAAAGGTGATGTGCATGCTTTTGCATGCGATTTTACACAGAATTTTTTTACTGTGTAGCATTGTTGCTAACAATATGAAGAACAATTTTAGAATAAAAGTATGATATTTCATCTATTTTTAGTAACGTTATTTTTATTTTAGTGGGAAAAATGCGGCTAATTTTCAAAATTCTTTAATATTTAACTCATATTTTTTTTATTCATAACTTATTTCTATTAGGTTCTTTAAGGTGCTACGACCAGGTTAGGACCGAGGATCAGTTTACAATCAAAATATAAAAATAAAAAAAGACTCATTACACTCCATACTTCGAGATCATGTAACTGACGAGGGTTATTTGGTCCAAGCGGGTCTTGCAGGTTTTGAATCTGCCGATGTACTCGGAGAAAATTCCCCACAGCTCAGCAGAACTGTAGAGCACCTCCCCGGCTTCCTCTTTCGTGGCTCCACCGTCTCGGGAGCCACTGCTTCCTTGGCTTCTTCCTGCGGGGCGAGGGCGATCCTTCGATTTTCTGTCCGGGACTGCACCCGGCAACGGAGGGAACTCCGCCGGCGTGAACGCCGGAACTGCTGGACTCTGCTTCTCCGCCTTCCTTGCCGGCGGTTTCGGTTTCGACGCCTGCTGGCGCCTCCGGATGAAGTCCGCAGACTTAGGGCAGCTGCGGTCCGTGGCTTCGTGGGCTCCAGAGCAGTTGGCACACCGCTTCGGCTCGGCTTCTTGGACTTTGCACTCGTCCGTCTTGTGGGGACCCCCACAGTTGTTGCACCTGCCTTTCAGGTGACAGTTCCTGGTTCCATGACCCAGCTGCAAGCAGTTCCTGCACTGGGTCACGTTCGGCCGCTTGTTCCGGTAGGCCTCCCACCGGATGATAGTTCTTGCCACAACGTTCATTGCAGAGAGCTTCTTAAGATTGGTGTATCCCTTGGGGAAGACCACAATGTACGGAGTTTCGTCCACGGTGGACTTTTCCTTCAGCTTGATGATATGCACCTCCAGCGCGTCCAGCTTGAGATCCATCGTCAGAAGGTACTTGACCTCGTCCGGTTTCAGGTCATCAGGAAAACTACGAAGAACCACCCGATGATTTCGTTCGCTCCGCCGATCGTGGGTGTAGAATTCTACTTTCTTCTTCTTGAGTAGCTCTTGCAACTTGTCAAAATCTTTGACAGAGAAGCAGGTCACCTTGGTTCCAAATCGGGTTAGTTTGTAAATCGATTTGAAACCAATTTTACAACTTTCCAATATCGCCACGAGCTTGTAAAAATCCGTGGTGTTCTTCACCAACAAAGGTGGTTGCTTTTGTTTACCTGCCGACTGGCCGGGTGGTGGAACCGCCGGGGCGTCCCCTCCTCCTGCTGGGCTGGCATTGTTGTTGTTTTTGTTATCTGCTAGCGGGCTGAACTTGTTGTTGTTGAGCAGGGTCTTCTCAACTTTTTCTCCTTCGATGCCGATTCCATTGACCTCGCTGGACTTCTTCCGCTTCCGATTCCCGCGGACGGGACGAAAATCTTCTTCCTCGGAGGATTCCTCCACCTCCATCTGTCAAAAACTTCCAAGCACGCGAGATGACAACACGAGCAAAACACGTCTTAACTTGTCGCTGGCTGGCGACTGAATGTCAATGTTTAACTCATTCCTGTTATAAATAGCTACTACGATCATACTCAGTTTCTCAAATAATGTATTTTTGAACAGTTTCTAAAAGAATAAGAACACAAAATAATAAAAAAAACACGCAAAAATGCGAAATAGTTCCACAAAAGCGAACATTTTGTGCTTTTTGTTATTTTGTTTTTTATTCTTTCAAAAACCGCTAAGCATGTTAAATATTTATTATCGCGGACTTTCTTTAATATAAAACAATGTACACTTGTTCCGTTGTACTTCAACTCTGCTCGTCCAAGGACGAGCTCACCTTTATTAAGTATTTCCATGTCGGTAGATCAACTACCTCCCTAGTATTATAATTGACTACCTATCGACTTAACTTCATTTAACCTCCTAGATTTAGTCATTGCGTTTACCTGTTGACGTATATAAGTTTTATTGTCTTATATCGCCAAACAGAGATGGTAAATATGGGAAAAAGGGCGTGTTGTGGTTCAGGCCACAACATCACTATCCCCCTCGGAAAAGGTTTTTTATTATCTAAGAGATATTTTTTTTATCTTATCATTTAATGTTGTCAATAGTGCTACAATACTTTGAAACCTATTTATGTGACATTTATAGATGTGTTGTCTGAATTTGTAGAGGTTTTGTTTTATGTAGATTGTTGTCATTTGTTTCATAAGTTTTCATGATGTTTTTGTTTTTTCTGAAATACGGTATTGTTTTGTTTGGTACATATTGTTTACAAAATTTACTTAAACTAATGTTAGTTGATGGAACCGATTACCCGCGGTTTACTCGGGATTAGTAGGATACAATGAAAGTAGTAAATCAATTTTTATGTTTACTGATTTTGAATGGATTCGTTTCATATTTTTGTTTACTGTGCTATTTTTAATTTTACTTTTAATTTAATATGTTTTTTTTTCTAGACAGCAAAAATAATGTTTTACAATTGAAAGACGCGAAAATTATGCAAGTTACATTGATTACATTTCCTAAAACTTGAAAGATTTCAATAAAATATATTTGAAATGTGAAATGTGCAGGATGACTGTAGGCGTTGAAAATGTGTGAATACACTTTGTGATGATGGTGCTGAAGATGTCTTGATGTTGTTGTTTTGGAACCGTTTTGATTGTTAACGGTTTCGTTTTCGTGAATCTTTTGATGACGATCACGATCTCGGCGACGATTTAGATGAAGATGAAGATGGCGAAACAATTAGAATTGTTTGGTCTGAAGGTTGGAACGTGGGGATCTCCTTCCCCCTACAAAAATATGTGTTGTCTTATGCAGATTTTACTTAACTACTTTGTTTTTATTTTACTTAACTACAAATGTATTTTATAAAATTTCAAAACTATGTTTAATGATAATCAAGATATTTGTTTGTGTGTTTTAGTGTATGTATTTATTTTATAATTATGTTGTATGTTGAATTGTTTTTATAATGCATGTATTTTTGTGAATAATTATTTTTGAACATTTTTTTGTTATTCAGTTGGTACATCTATAATGTTTATATTTTCATAGATAATAACTGATTTTTCCCTTTTATACATTTTTGGTTACGTTTTTTAAGGGATCTATATATTCATATGTATCTACGAAATTATTTGTTGTTCCTTTTTTAATACTATCATTCAAATCATGTTTATTGAGTATAAAGTCACAATTTGTAATCTCCTTATTTTGTTATAAACTAACTTACAGTAAAATAAGTAAAATAAGAGAAATTGCTATAAAAAATACTTCAAACTAGTTATTATACTAAATGAAGTGAAATTATGATGTTTGTGTTATGACAGCAATTAGTAAACCTATTTGAAAAGATTTCCATGTATATTGTTCGCTTGATTTTTTTTAACTTTAAGATTATTTCTTGTGTCTGATTTGAAAGTGGAAAATATGAATCAATCTTGTGTGATTTTTTTGATTAGTACATTACATTATATTGCAGTGTTCTTAATTGAAATTTATTCAATATATGATGGTTGGTTTTTTTAAGTTTTAATATTAAGATATGAAATTGATTTTTACAAACCAAATTAAATCAATCAAACTTAAATCATATTTACAATATCGATTGATTAAATTTAAAGTATTAAAAGGTTGATTTCGATATCTTTGATTGCTCGTCTGTTTTTTCGACATACTATGATTTTAAATTAGGAAACTATTTTGCTAGTTTTGAATTATTTGTAATATTTGTATAATATATATAATGAATTGATTTACTTTTAGCTTTTTGCATTGCATTTTTCTTTGTTCAATCTGTTATATGTTCTGAACCATTTATTTTTATTTTTTACGAATAATTTGTTTTGAAAATGATTTTGTATTTAGCAAAAATATTTGCTTTGTTTCATTGATTTTGTATTTAGCAAAAATATTTGCTTTGGTTCATTTTTGTGCACGCTGAATGCTTTTCTTAGATTTTTGCTTGATAGAATTTTTATTATACTTTCGCTGAACATATATTCACTCCGCATCGCTGTAAGTGTTTAAAATCAAGATTCCAATTATGTGTTAAATCATTTCAAACCTCGAATTTCGCTTAAACATAAAATAATTTAAAGAAAATATAAACTTCTCTGTACTCTTACAGTCGGTAGCTTGAGTTTAACAGCAGACATGTTAAAACTGTGTTTAATCAGCATTGCTTTCACCTGAATTTCCTCATTTTTTTGTAACAGTCAATTTATTCACGCACGGCTTCGTCGCGTTGTGTCTACCGTTGCTTTAAATAGAATATCTATAAATCATGCATCTTTCACACTATACTGATGGTATAAGTTTAATAATAAAAAAACTAACTCTACTTGATTCGCCCGCAATACCTTTCGGGGTATATCCTAGGGTTCTACCTCTCTTACTAACATTGAGTCCAAAACCTCCCTACAAACATCTATACCACTAAGGTGACGTAGGGGTCCCTGCGCACTTTAGATAGGTGTTTACTAACATTCCTTCATTTCCCCGAGGATAGCTTGGACCCGGCGTGGACCCCTTATGCCCTGGGCTGTATTACACACTCATCAAAAGATGAAGACATGGTATCTCCCGTGTTGGATTATTGTTCCGGATGAGGGTCTAACACAACCATACCAAACAGTGGGATAAGCGTTGTGGAGCCTTCCGGTGGTGGGGCGTCCTCCAAATGCTAATGCTAATGCTAATGCTACTTTCGCTGAACATATATTTAAATCAGATGTATTCTCCGGCAAAATATATATGATTTAAAATAATTTGCTTTTTCGATCAAGGTAGAGTAAATCATTAACATTCATTGATATTTGATATTGGCCAGATATCAACATAATTGATTGTTAAATATTTAAATATTTCTATCATGATTGTGTGTGCGTGTTTTTTTTTTGTTTATCAGTAAGAATACTGATTACTTAGATCATCTAAGTATTCTATAAATTGTTGGTAGAAGTGATCATTTTTATTTAAGAAAATATTTTTCTCGTTTTCAATGAAATAATTTTTAAATTTGTTTTGTTGGTAATCTAGTTTTTGACATTGTTTTTTATCTTCATTTTTTATAATTTTAATTTGCTCATTATGTTTTTCGTTAAGCTCGAAAATTTTTGAATTATTTTTGATTTCCTCATAATTTTCATATTCTGCTGTTTTTTGATTTTTATGTAGAATTGGATTTTCAGTATTGTCACAAAGGTTTTCACTGATATTTGGATTGTTGAAATTTTCAGCTTGAATATACGAGATTTCATCATTTGAATTGTTTTTCGCTAAATAATTTTTATTTTTTGGCATACTGTTTTGCCAGTAATGATTATATTTTGTGTTATAGTTGTGGCAATTATTTGTGTTATTATAACCATTGTTGCGAGAGTTGTTATTTTGAAAATTACCATTTGTCATATTATTATTATTGTTGTTATCGTAATTGTTTATAAAATAAGGTCTTTTGTTTTTAAAAATTGGAACGAAAGTTTTACCCTTATGATTAGGGTTAATTTTTGTATCTTTATAATGAATGTTTTCCCTTTTAGGAACAAAATATTTCCAATTATTTTTACCATGAAAGTAATTCATGTTATTTTGTTGTCGGATTCTATAAATTTTTTCTTGTTTTGCATCATTATTGTTATTGTGCAATGGATTAAAATTGTTACCCTTATACCTGGGATTGTAGTTTTGGGGACCTTTTTTCCCAGAATTCAAACATGGTTGAAAATGGTTTTTGAATTTAAAATATTGAACTCCGTTGTTTTGAGCTGTAGATTGTTCTAAATTTCCTGCTCTGTCAATTAATGGTAGAAATTTACCATACATTTTTTTGTCACCTAAATTTAATTTTTCCAAAGTAATTTTGATTTCGTCTAAAATAGACGCTTGGCCTAAAATAATAATTGTGTCGATGGACAACAAATCTTTTATTTTCCATACAGCTTTACCCATGGCATGCTGATGGAATAATTCAAATTCGGAGCCACAATTGTTTTTTATTTTTGTCAGAATATAATTAAGTCTAGCAATGAAATCAGTTAAGGTTTCATTTTGCTTGATTGATGATGCATTCATTTCGTCTAATAATTCCAACATCAATTTTAAACTTGGTTTAAATCTATCTTGCAAAAAAGATTTAAGTTGGTCCCAAGTATCAATTTTTTTGTTTTTGAATTCGTATTGTACATTTTCCGAAAGTTTACAGTATTTAATCACTGTAAGAAAATGTTTCTCATTTATATTTTTGTTTTATAGATTTCGTGAAAAAGATCCACAATTTCTATAAAGGATTTTAATTTTTGCACCGAACCGTCAAATAGTTCGATGTGTTCAAATTTCAACCAATTTTCCATGTTTGTTAAAGTATTTTTTATTATATGTTACCAATCGTGTCCGTGTTTACTGCAGGGTTCCTGGCCGATGATCTTTTTTTTTAATCACTTTACTTCAGCTACATTTTTGACTTGTGACACCAAATGTTAAATATTTATTATCGCGGACTTTCTTTAATATAAAACAATGTACACTTGTTCCGTTGTACTTCAACTCTGCTCGTCCAAGGACGAGCTCACCTTTATTAAGTATTTCCATGTCGGTAGATCAACTACCTCCCTAGTATTATAATTGACTACCTATCGACTTAACTTCATTTAACCTCCTAGATTTAGTCATTGCGTTTACCTGTTGACGTATATAAGTTTTATTGTCTTATATCGCCAAACAGAGATGGTAAATATGGGAAAAAGGGCGTGTTGTGGTTCAGGCCACAACAAGCAACCAAAATTCTCGCTGTCTGATTCTGAGTAAGAAATCAGTGTTTTTTTTACAAATAAACGGAACTAACAATTCGAAATATTCTATTTCAAACATGTTCAATAGTACAATAGCGAATATCAATTAGTTCATTATTTTTCACTATTTAAAATAATTACAATTTTCTACACGATATATCTCCGACACAAGAGCCAAACTAAAAAATTGATAAAAAAAAGACATACAGTCAATTTTATACCATAAGAAAGCAGCAGATTGGAAATTTGGTTTCTATATTTGTTCTAATCAAAATTAATAATAAATACAAAATAAATATGTGACAATTGAAATATCAATTCAACGCTGAAAAACTTTAAATTCACTAGGCAACTAGTTACAATTTTCAATGTTTTACACGTTGTTTTTTTCAATTTTAAGAAAATATAATTTACTGAATTATTGTAGATTCACAAATGCTTTCATGATAAACGTTTGGTTTGGCCCTTTGAAAATGTCAAAAACGAAGCTATTCACCAATAGCTTAACTATTTTTTTTAACATCTTGTTACCCCTTCTAAGGGGTGAGAATGGATAAATTTTCAAACGGATTTCAGGTAGATTTGATCAAATTTTGTCATATTTTGGTATTTTGGATAGAATTCCTGAAAGCTAATCCAGAGAGTCCATGTTTTCGAATTTTTAAACATTTGAATGCTTCCAAAATCGGCAACATTTTAAAACAACATCGTCCGATATAGAACAACAATGTTGTCAATTCCGGAAACATTTCCAGCGAAATACAAAAAAATTGTCGATTCTGGAAACATAACAATGTTTACAAATTCGACAACATAGAGTTACCGGAGGGCTTTTGTTAATTTGATTTGGTTAACCGCGGTGGATTTTTTTTAAATAATTCGAACTGTCAAAAATCCACCAAAGCATCTACCACATTGATCGCACAAAAATCTGAGGTAGAAAAGTTTCCACCGGTAGATGCTTTGGTGGATTTTTGACAATTCGAATTATTTCAAGAAAATCCACCGCGGTTAACCAAATCAAATTAACAAAAGCCCTCGGATCAGCTAACAAGATTTTTATCCGTGTTCAAATAAAGTTTTTCAATACAATTTTAAATGTACCTCTAGAGATTTATTTAATGGTTCAAAATTTTCAATTTTTCTGCTATTTCGTCGCCGTCGTGCTCACTTGTCGTACATGCATTTGGGCCATAATAAGAACGCTATTTTGTGCAGCTCACAATGCCTCTTCTTTTGACATTCACAGATCCCCAAAATTCGATTTCAATCCTGAGATATTCAATGAAAACCAAAAGAGCTCCGAAATTGTTTGTCACTTTTCATATGAAAGAAGTTTCAATCTTGTCGTGCTATCTTGTCACTTCCTGAAAATTGATGTAAGTGCAACAAAGGGCAAAGGGATTTCAGGTCAGAACGCGGTTTACGCACGTACAAGTTAGACTACCATAAACAATTGTAATTATAACTCGGGACTCCAGCAACCAACTTTAACCAAACTTCGGGACAATGCACAGAATAGTCAGCCAAACAAAATGTGTTTGTTATTGTTTACATTGCGTGCTTTCGTTTTTGTTTATTCAAGGTCAAACATTAAAACGCGTTTTTCTCGGAACGTCGAAATGGCGGGTGTGACAAGATAGCACGACGACGTCGATTTGAAAATTTTTGAATCCGCCTTGAGTCAAAGGTATCCAAAACACCTAAAAAGAAAAAAAAAAGAAAAATGTTGTTTATTGGACCTTGAAAAAAAAAACTCCATATTTGTTTTTTTTTTATATTGGATAATTCTCCGTCAGCTCACACAGCAGTTGCCTCGACCCCTCTTTGATTTGCGTGAAACTTTGTCCTAAGAGGTAAATTTTGTCCCTGATCACGATTCCACGATTCCGTTGTTTAATATCGCGTGTCAGAGGGGCGGTACGACCCCTACGAAAAAGAGGTGTTTTTTTTTAAAATTATTTGTAGCATGAAACGGTGATGAGAAGGGTATTTTTTCATTTAGAACAAAAAACATGTTTTAAAATTTCGTGTTACTTTTTGTGTTTCTCTTTGTTTTGTCGTCTATATATGTCGCGGGTGACCATGAACGGCCATGATCGATGACGACCAACTTTTTCAAAACTTTGTATCGCGAAATCGCGATAACGTTTTTTTTTTTGGAATTTTGAGTACGCCATCAAATCGGGCGTCCAATTTTACATAAAAGTCCCCATACTTTTCCCTAACTAAAAAAGGTGACACTTTATGTTTCCTAAGAGCTTGTTTGTAATATTACGTAACACAAAATATTGCCTTTTCGATCGTCAACACAAATGCTTTTTCTGGAACCTTGGACGAAAACAAGCAAGTTTCTACAAAATAATAAGGCTGGTACGAATTTTATTTAAAGATCTTTTGAATAATTGAAAATTTTCGATGTTTAGTATCGCAACATTTTTTGAAAACTAATGATTGCAAAACATCAATTATTTTTGCAGGATGATGTATTAGAATGATATCTTGAAGTTTTGCATCATTTCCGGCAATGTTCTATGAAATAGATTTTGTTATATTGAACAAAGACCCATATAGCAGGGCCGAGGTACCCCAACGGAATCCGGATTATCTCCGGTTAAAATGGACAATATTTGTCCCCCATCTGACAGTTGAAAATATAAACAATTCAGGATCTTTTGCAACCGGAAGCCTCCAACTTAGTCAATTCTACCAAAAGTTATAAGATTTTTAAGAAAAAAATAGGGGTCAAATGACTACCCGAGCGTTTGAGTGTTAACAAAGTAGGTCAAGCCAGGTGTCAACATCAAAAATTTAACTGAAACAGATTTTCCAGTTTCCAAAAAGACTTTTATTCTTACTTAATATTTATTTATTTAAAACGCATTTTTGCTGGTTTGGAAAAAACGTCGGGTTTAAACACCAGGATGATAACATTCTTAAATTGAAAAAGGTACTTATCACATTAGATAGTTGATTTTTAATAATTAAATATAAATTATTATTTTTCATTATCAGATAGTTTCTCAGTCGGCGGCTGATGCAATTAAATATTATTTTAATATCAATTAAAAAGTATACCTGAATCATTATTCACTGAACTCCGTTTCAAAGAAATAAGTGAAACTTTTATATTTTGTTCAAAGTTAGGCTTTTAGCAAAAAGACACCAATTGTTCCTTACCTTATAATAATTTCTGTTAGGCTGTAGTAGTACTTCATATAAGTTTTAATTTAGTCAATACACAGATTTGATATCGATAAAAAAGCAACACTGATCCCGGTTCAAACACCAGGAATAATAGATCGATTTTCAACGGCCAACGTTTCTCAGTTATGTGAACCCACTTCATATTCAAATGTAACACCTTATCTTATCTCCGAACGCATACTTCCCATCCATATTAGTTCGTCATTCTCCAATGTTAAACATAGTCATTTCCCTGGAACCCTTTTCCCCACAAAAATATCCCCGTCGTCATTCCTATCGACTCCAACTGAGCAATTCATACAACAAAACGATAAACGAGAACCCATTTCGCACATCGTCGACCACATTAGTCAACCAACCCCCCTCCTGCCCTCAACCTCTTTGGAATAACCCACCCTTAATATAGAACCCAGACAACAACCAAAACAACACTATTCTCGTCGTATACCTTTTCTTATCTCTTGCGAGCTCGATATCTGCCCGAGCGCTGTTCCGTTCAGGACGGAGTTATCAATATTGCAAAAGGTCGCCCCACATTAGTCGGCTTCCCGCCAAGTCTGGAGAAAGTGCCATTAGTTTAGTCCCACCACTCTGGTCACACAATGAGAAAACTGCTTCCCCCTCCCAAGAAAGTCGGTTATCTTCCGTAGTTCAATCAACCTAATTACATCAGCAACACCGACCTGACCTTGTCCCTTTTTTGTTCTCTCCTAATTGTTACAGATGACACACCTCCAGCAACAGCAGCGGCACCGGCTCGGCTCGGTCAGCGACAACAGCGGGGGTGCGCCGTCCACATCCAGCAAGTCGGACAGTTCGGACGGGTCGGCCTCGGAGATCTGCGAGGTCATCCAGGAGTGGTCGCTGGACTGCGAGTCCCAGTCGATTCCCAGCCAAGCCAGCAACACCAGCAGCAGCAGTTGCACCGACGGAACGAGCAGCAGCAGTGCCGGAAGTCATCGTCATCACCATCACCACCACCACCATCACCATCATCATCGACACCATCAGCAGCAGCAGCAGCAACAACTGCAACAACTTCAGCAACAGCAAAGCTTGAACGGGAACTACATCAACGAAGAGGATGACACAGAGCACGAGTACAGCAAGCACGATCTGATCAGTCTGGACAATGGGATGATTACGGAGTTTGAGCGGGCCCAGGTCGAGAGCTTCTTCAGCGGGTTGGGCACGGAGGTGAGTGGAACTTTATTTATTTTTTAAATACCAGAATTTATTTTCCATAAAAAAGTTTAAGTGAAGTGTGCAAAATATAAACCCAATCATTCGGTAGATAATTTATGATCACTGTAATAGTAGTTAATGCATCAATTTGGTAAAAGAAGATTTTTTCAGCACGAGTCGTACATTTATCCAACGAGGGTCACCGAGTCACCGATCTCTATATTTTGCTTTTTTGAACATCAAAACATCAATTTCCATGTTTTTAAACCTTTGCATGTCAATATCTCAGCAACTAATCGTTCGATTTCAATGTTAAAATATGAAACATTCGTGAAATTTTCCGATGTTTTCGAAAACAATATTTTCAAATTTATTTAAGAGCGAGTCAACGAGCAAAGCATACCCATCTCGCATCGACCTCACCAAATTTTCAGGGGTTGTTTGTACATATAAAACTAGCATCTGGCCAAAATATGAGCACTCTAGGTCAACGGGAAGTGGGGCAAATCGGGACACAAAGTTTGGTGGTTCAAAAATGTCAAAAATCTTAAAAAGGCTATAACTTAGGCAAAATTCAATTAAATTTCAAAATTCAAAATGCATCCGAAAGAGCTTAAAAAATGCAACAAAATGCAGGAAAAAGCATCCCAATAGGTTGAATCTAAAGGGAGTTATTAGCATTGTAGTGAAAAAATAGCATAATTTTCAAACTCAAATAAAAAAAAATGTTCCATCCAGATATCAACTCGCTTCGACCTGCAGCTTGTAAGGGACATCTGAGACTACCATCTGAGACTGAAAAAGCTTTGGGTAAGGCAGTTTAACGTATTAAATAAAAACTTTTTCTTTAAGTGATTTTTTTGGTTGTAAATTTTTGCTCGGGGGACCCCTTAGGTCAAATTTTCCGGTGATAATTTCATGATATTCGTGTTCCTGAGACAATTTCACGATAGAAACATGCACAAAAATGTTTATTTTCATCCATTTTAACCATTTAAAAAATAAAAGTTAAAAACATAAGAATCTGCCTTTTTTCTGGTGTCATCTAATATCCTTGGAAACGAACTTGATTTTCAATAAATGTGAATCGAAGATTTTTTTTTACTTTCACTTTTTTTTTAAATGGTTAAAATTGATGAAAATAACAATTTTTATGCATGTTTCTTATGTGAAATTGTCTCAGGAACACGAATATTATAAAATAATCACCAGAAAATTTGATCTAAGGGGTCCCCGAGCAAAAATTTACAATCAAAAAAATCACTTAAAGAAAAAGTGTTTATTTAATACGTTAAACTGCCTTACTCAAAGCGTTCTCAGTCTCAGATGTCCCCTACAAGCTGCAGGTCGAAGCGAGTTGATATCTGGATAGAACATTTTTTTATTTGAGTTTGAAAATTATGCTATTTTTTCACTAAAATGCCAATAACTCCCTTTTATTCAACCAATTGGGATGCTTTTTCCTGCATTTTGTTGCATTTTCTAAGCCCTTTCAGATGCATTTTGATTGAATTTTGCCTAATTTTTAAGATTTTTGACGTTTTTGAACCACCAAACTTTGTGTCCCGATTTGCCCCACTTTCCGTTGACCTAGAGTGCTCATATTTTGGCCAGATGCTAGTTTTATAGGCAGATTGGTGAGGTCCAAACGACGTCCCATACAAAGGGGTATGCCTTGTTCGTGGACTCGCTCTTAAATCAAGACTAACATTTCAAAAGGACGTAGTATTGAATATTGGGCCCTTTCATAACAAGTCCTTTTCAGCATTCATTTCAGTGCTGAAAAGTAGAACTTTTCAGCATTTGTTTTGAAAAGTGTTTCTATTCGTTTCTGTTATTTTTGGTAGAGAAAAGGTAGGCTGTTCGAGAATGACAGGAAAAGTAAGAAGTTTCACGTCAGAGTTACAAAATAGTAGTGTATGCAAAAAGTTGCAAAAAGCATATTAATAACCCGGAAGATTTTACTGCAATTTTATGCATACCAAAACTTGCACAAGGATTTGGCCTACACGCCAGTTATGATGAAAGTAAACGCATTAGTGACCAAAAAGCCCTGATACCTTAGATTTTTGAAAAAAAGGTGCAGGTGGTTATGTTACACATGACCAGTATGACAAAGAACTTTGCAAGATGGTTGTTGAAATTTTCGATTACATTGTCTGGTCCAAATTTCCCTAGATTCACTAGATTCATAATTACCATAAAGTTTGATACCCATATTGCCCCTACTCTTATGGTTCGGCAAATGTCCCCTCATCGGAACATCCCCGGGGCCTCCGGCCACTTCGGATTGTGGCCACTGCTGTTGAAATGTCAAATTTCATATCCAGTATCAAAAATCATAAAGTTTGATACCCATGTTGCCCCTACTCTTATGGTTCGGCAAATGTCCCCCTCTCGGAACATCCCCTGGCCTCCAGCCACTCCGGTTTATGGCCACTACTGCCGAAATGTCAAATTTCATATTCAGTATCAAAAACCATAATGTTTGATACCCATATTGCCCCAACTCTTATGGTTCGGCAAATGTCCCCCCATCGGAACATCCGCGGGGCCTCCGGCCACTCCGGTTTATGGCCACTACTGCCGAAATGTCAAATTTCATATCCAGTATCAAAAACCATAAAGTTTGATACCCATCTTGCCCCTACTCTTATGGTTCGGCAAATGTCCCCCCATCGGAACATCCCCGGGGCCTCCGGCCACTCCGGATTGTGGCCACTACTGCCGAAATGTCAAATTTCATATTCAGTATCAAAAACCATAAAGTTTGATACCCATATTGCCCCTACTCTTACGGTCCAGCAAATGTCCCCCCATCGGAACATCCCCGGGGCCTCCGGCCACTCCGGATTGTGGCCACTACTGCCGAAATGTCAAATTTCATATCCAGTATCAAAAACCATAAAGTTTGATACCCATATTGCCCCAACTCTTACGGTCCAGCAAATGTCCCCCCATCGGAACATCCGCGGGGCCTCCGACCACTCCGGATTGTGGCCACTACTGCCGAAATGTCAAATTTCATATCCAGTATCAAAAACCCTAAAGTTTGATACCCATATTGCCCCTACTCTTATGGTTCGGCAAATGTCCCCCCATCGGAACATCCCCGGGGCCTCCGGCCACTCCGGATTGTGGCCACTACTGCCGAAATGTCAAATTTCATATCCAGTATCAAAAACCATAAAGTTTGATACCCATATTGCCCCAACTCTTACGGTCCAGCAAATGTCCCCCATCGGAACATCCGCGGGGCCTCCGGCCTCCGGATTGTGGCCACTACTGCCGAAATGTCAAATTTCATATCCAGTATCAAAAACCCTAAAGTTTGATACCCATATTGCCCCTACTCTTATGGTTCGGCAAATGTCCCCCCATCGGAACATCCCCGGGGCCTCCGGCCACTCCGGATTGTGGCAACTACTGCCGAAATGTCAAATTTCATATCCAGTATCAAAAACCATAAAGTTTGATACCCATATTGCCCCTACTCTTATGGTTCGGCAAATGTCCCCCCATCGGAACATCCCCGGGGCCTCCGGCCACTCCGGATTGTGGCCACTACTGCCGAAATGTCAAATTTCATATCCAGTATCAAAAACCATAAAGTTTGATACCCATATTGCCCCAACCCTTACGGTCCAGCAAATGTCCCCCCATCGGAACATCCGCGGGGCCTCCGGCCACTCCGGATTGTGGCCACTACTGCCGAAATGTCAAATTTTATATCCAGTATCAAAAACCATAAAGTTTGATACCCATATTGCCCCAACCCTTACGGTCCAGCAAATGTCCCCCCATCGGAACATCCGCGGGGCCTCCGGTCACTCCGGATTGTGGCCACTACTGCAGAAATGTTAAATTTCATGTCCAGTATCAAAAACCATAAAGTTTGATACCCATATTGCCCCAACTCTTACGGTCCGGCAAATGTCCCCCCATCGGAACATCCGCGGGGCCTCCGGCCACTCCGGATTGTGGCCACTACTGCCGAAATGTCAAATTCCATATTCAGTATCAAAAACTAACTTAATCCACTTATGTGGTTGGAGCCTTCCTCACTTATTACCAACAATGGCTGATATGATGGAATTGTACAAAAATTTAATCTATTTTTAAGATCCGGAATAAAAAAGTACATAAATATCACTTAAGTGGCCATATCTCGAGACATGTTTGCCAGATCTTTAATGTTTTAGACTCGTTGGAAAGGTCTTTTGATAACCCAACCAACGATGGGTCGGATAGTGGATCCGGACATAGTTTACATACATTTAAGAGAGATCCGGCTTCCAAAAAGTACATCAATATCACTTTAGTGTGCATATCTCGAGACAGGGTTGCCAGATCTTCAATGTTTTAGGCTCTTTGGAAAGATCTTCTGATAACCTAACCAACGATGGGTTGGATGGTGGATCCGGACATAGTTTACATACATTTAAAGAAGATCCGGCATCCAAAAAGTACATCAATATCACTTAAGTGGACATATCTCGAGACAGGGTTGCCAGATCTACAATGTTTTGGACTCGTTGGAAAGGTCTTTTGATAACCCAACCAACGATGGGTTGGATGGTGGATCCGGACATAGTTTACATACATTTAAGAGAGATCCGGCTTCCAAAAAGTACATCAATATCACTTAAGTCGAGATATCTTGAGACAGGGTTGCCAGATCTTCAATGTTTTGGACTCGTTGGAAAGGTTTTTTGATAACCTAACTTACGTTGAGTCGGATGGTGGATCCGGACATAGTTTACATACATTTAAGTGAGATCCGACTTCCAAAAAGTACATCAATATCACTTAAGTCGGGATATCTCGAGACAGGGTTGCCAGATCTTCAATGTTTTGGACTCATGGGAAAGGTCCTTTGATAACCTAATCAACGATGGGTTGGATGGTGGATCCGGACAAAGTTTACATACATTTAAGTGAGATTCGGCATCCAAAAAGTACATCAATATCACTTAAGTCGGGATATCTCGAGACAGGGTTGCCAGATCTTCAATGTTTTGGACTCGTTGGAAAAGTCTTTTGATAATCTAATCAACGATGGGTCGGATGATGGACCTGTACATAGTTTACATACATTTAAGTGAGATCCGGCTTCCAAAAAGTACATAAATATAACTTAAGTGGGCATATCTCGAGACAAGGTTGCCAGATCTTCAATGTTTTATGCTCGTTGGAAAGGTCTTCTGATAACCTAACCATTAATGGGTTGGATGGTGGATCCGGACGTAGTTTACATACATTTAAATGAGATCCGGCTTCCAAAAAGTACATCAATATCACTTAAGTCGGGATATCTCGAGACAGGGTTGCCAGATCTTCAATGTTTTGGACTCGTTGGAAAGGTCTTCTGATAACCTAACCAACGATGGGTCGGATGATGGTCCCGGACATAGTTTACATACATTTAAGTGAGATCCGGATATATGTGAAAACACATTTTTATACATAACTTTTGAACTACTTATCGAAACTTCAATCTGTATAAAACTCGATCTATGGGACCCTAAACCAAGTCGAATGCAACAGGTTCGGGTCAAATCGGTTCAGCCAGTGCCGAGAAACATGAGCTAGTTTGTTGGTCACATACATACATACACACACACATACACACACACATACACACACACATACACACAGACATTTGTTCAGTTTTCGATTCTGAGTCGATATGTATACATGAAGGTGGGTCTACGACGTTTTTTTGCAAAGTTCATTTTTAGAGCAGGATTATAGCCTTACCTCAGTGAGAAAGGCAAAACCATAAAGTTTGATACCCATATTGCCCCAACTCTTACGGTCCGGCAAATGTCCCCCCATCGGAACATCCGCGGGGCCTCCGGCCACTCCGGATTGTGGCCACTACTGCCAAAATGTCACATTTCATGTCCGGTATCAAAAACCATAAAGTTTGATACCCATATTGCCCCAACTCTTACGGTCCAGCAAATGTCCCCCCATCGGAACATCCGCGGGGCCTCCGGCCACTCCGGATTGTGGCCACTACTGCCAAAATGTCACATTTCATGTCCGGTATCAAAAACCATAAAGTTTGATACCCATATTGCCCCAACTCTTACGGTCCAGCAAATGTCCCCCCATCGGAACATCCGCGGGGCCTCCGGCCACTCCGGATTGTGGCCACTACTGCCAAAATGTCACATTTCATGTCCGGTATCAAAAACCATAAAGTTTGATACCCATATTGCCCCTACTCTTACGGTCCAGCAAATGTCCCCCCATCGGAACATCCGCGGGGCCTCCGGCCACACCGGATTGTGGCCACTACTGCAGAAATGTTAAATTTCATGTCCAGTATCAAAAACCATAAAGTTTGATACCCATATTGCCCCAACTCTTACGGTCCGGCAAATGTCCCCCCATCGGAACATCCGCGGGGCCTCCGGCCACTCCGGATTGTGGCCACTACTGCAGAAATGTTAAATTTCATGTCCGGTATCAAAAACCATAAAGTTTGATACCCATATTGCCCCTACTCTTACGGTCCAGCAAATGTCCCCCCATCGGAACATCCGCGGGGCCTCCGGCCACTCCGGATTGTGGCCACTACTGCCAAAATGTCAAATTTCATGTCCGGTATCAAAAACCATAAAGTTTGATACCCATATTGCCCCAACTCTTACGGTCCGGAAAATGTCCCCCCATCGGAACATCCCTGGGGCCTCCGGCCACTCCAGTCCAGGTGGTGGCCAGTTCCAATGATCGACTCCCGCGACTGCCATGTCTTAGCTGGTCCTTGCCTCCAAGCCATCTGCTCCCAGACCTCCAGGCCGTCTGCTACCGGGCCACCAGGCCATCTGCTTCTGATGTGTTCTCGTCGACGTCCAGCAATAGAATGAATTTTCGGGACCGACCGAGCCGAGTTTTGTTGGCTCGTCGACTATCCGAAAATTATGAGGTGGAGTGGGGGTGATTTTAGATACATCAATCTCACGTCTCTCGATTGACTGATTGGGAAACGTTCGTTCATCCAACCGGCGTGCACCAAAAAGAGGGGAAATTTGCCGAGAGGGGAATTCGTCACGTAACGTTTTCGCTTCGCGAAAATTTTGGATTGACACCACGTATAGAAACCTTAGGACAAAGTTCTTTGTCAAAAAAATTATGTGTACGAGTTTAATCCCATTTACAATTCAAATGTAAAGCACAAGCTCCTGTTTCTTCCAAGGTCATAGGGAGCGTTCTATTATTATGTAACGCAAAATTTGCGATTTTTGACCCTCCTACCCCTCCTTTGTAACAAAGCGTAATAGGTAAGCGATCCCCCCTACCCCCCTTGTAACGCGTAACGCAAGGTCTTTTTGTATTTTTTTACGAATTGAAAACAGAATTTTTTAGCACTCCCACCCCCCCTCCCATTTTCGTAACATTTCGTAACAGACACCGACAACCCCTCCCCCCCCCCCCAAACTGCGTTACGTAATAAAAAAAACGTTCCCATATTTGAAATCTGGGCTCAGTCTGCCTACCGGAACAAACCCCTGAATGCCTACCAAAAAGCTTTTTTTGTTTGTTACATCCTGCTATACAATACATTGTAGTCAACAAGTTATTTTAAATTTCTGCAAAATTGTCTTAAAAAAAAATTTATTTGATATCAATATGTGACTCAATAAACCGTCAAACTGAATCATTCATCCAAAGGCCAAGGGATATTTATCAAAACAAAGGATTTCCTCCAAATCCACAATCCACCCTCTGACCTACCCCACTCTGGAAGTGATACAGCCCAGATAAGACGGTTGTTTGTGGTGTGAGCGGTATTAATCATAAAGTTAAATTCCCAAATGTGACTAGCAAAAGCACTCCGCCAGGCGGGTAGGGGTTGTCATCAAAACGAAGAGGTACGATTCATGCGAAGATTACCATATGGGTCATTCCATCTGAAGCGGAACAGCATTTGAAAATTAACCTCTCCGATCCTGCTCAAATTTGGCAGGGCTGTTGATACTATCAAAACATGCAAGAATCCCGAATTTCATCCAAATCGGACCACCCCCTCCATTTTTGTACCTCCCCAAAAAATCGACTTTTTGGCGATTTTTGACCAAACCTCCTAGTTTCAAATGACGATAACTCAGGAACCACAAATCTTAGAGGGTCGGTCTTAGACTCAATTTTGAAGGCAATTGGACGTAGAATCCATTTCCGTGATCAAAATGTTGATTAATTTATTTTTTCTACCTGTATTGCGCAATTGAAAACTTGAAACGGCCGTATCTCAAAACACCCCAACTTATTTTTTTAATTCACCATCGTGTTCCCCGGCCAATTTTACATAAGAATCACTTATCGACAGAAATGAATATGTTTCGTTCCAGAGATATCGAATTTTAAAGTTTTGTGTTTTCGAGATTACCTACATCAGCTTCATTCGCTGCATATGCTAGAAGCACACAGGTGGGCCGATCAATAACTGCTACCTGGTAATTTATTGAAATAATATTTCATCATAAATAATCTTTACCAAATTGGGCAAAAATTAACTGTAAAACACTGTAGGAAACTGAAGTTTAATCGCGAATAATCGCGAAATATCTGCTCAAAAAAATTAATGAAATGAATTTCTGTGCTAACCCACAGGACAGAGCAATAACGACACACAGTAAAGGGCAGAATTGGATTCCGACGAAGTGAGCAGGAAAATGCAATTAATCTTGTTAGTAACACTGAACAATAAGTGTACGATACATTATTGAGTAAAAAATATGAATTAAAATGAATAAAATTTGTTGATGCGTTGTACTCTAGTGAAGGACGATCACAAGGAGTAGGTAGGAAAAGGATTTCTGGAAAGTATAAAATTGAAAAATGTAAGCAAATCACAAAGTTTGATCTGCTTCAAAGCGGCTAATTCCCCAAATTTAGTTGCGATGATTTCGACACCGTCCGAACAACAGTGTTTTTTGTTCTATCACGGCTGCTGTCCTCACGTATGAAGATTTTTTTAAATTAAATGTAGGGGAACTATACCCTTTCTCAGCCTATTTCTATTATCGGCCTATCAGCACTTTGATCATGAATTACAGCTTATAAAAAGTTTTTTTGACTGTTCCAAAGTAATAAATACCTCAAATAAAAGTGAGCAAGCAACTCTCCATTGTTGAAACATCTGAAAATATTGATTTAATAGCAGAAACGGCAAAAGTGATGAGAATTGGTCGAACGGCTTAGTGTGATTAAAATGGGTATATTTCCCCTACCTTGACCAGAATCATCTTTCAATCAAATGGAGCTGGCTAACAATATAAAAATTGATTTAATATGATCAATCTGTTAAACCATAAATCAGATTTGCCAAATTATGGTAAAGTGTCAATAGTAAACTATAATAATGATAATAATAATAATAATAAAGCAGGTTTTGGGGTTTTTGCTGAATGGCACTATTTTGCTACCGCCCACGATAAAGGCCCTAGTCATGGCCTCGGAGGTACTCTGAAACGGTTAGCAACACGTAAAAAAACGGTGCATTCAAAATAACCCAATAAATATTCCTTTCACAAAAATACATTGATCTAGGTAGGTATCAGCCATTTGAATAAATATTTGCGTAAATTTTTGAAATTTAAATTAAATTATTCATCTCCCAGAACACCAGGTAGCAGTAATTGATCGGCCCGCCTGTGTGCTTCTAGCAGATGCGGCGAATGAAGCTGATGTAGGTAATCTCGAAAACACAAAACTTTAAAATTCGATATCTCTGGAACGAAACATATTCATTTCTGTCGATAAGTGATTCTTATGTAAAATTGGCCGGGGAACACGATGGTGAGGTCAAATTAAAAAAATAAGTTGGGGTGTTTTGAGATCAACATTTTGATCACGGAAATGGATTCTACGTCCAATTGCCTTCAAAATTGAGTCTAAGACCGACCCTCTAAGATTTGTGGTTCCTGAGTTATCGTCATTTGAAACTAGGAGGTTTGGTCAAAAATCGCCAAAAAGTCGATTTTTTTGGGGAGGTACAAAAATGGAGGGGGTGGTCCGATTTGGATGAAATTCTGGATTCTTGCATGTTTTGATAGTATCAACAGCCCTGCCAAATTTGAGCAGGATCGGAGAGGGTAATTTTCAAATTTGCACTTTTTCGTGCACAGTTGAGATGGAATGACCCATATATATCTCATTAGCATAAACACCGAATGGGAAGTGCGTGAAATTGACACTAATGGGTGATTAGAACCAGGTCATGAACGGTGTTAGAATCGTGAAGCAGGATGGGTTGTTTAGTTTTAGTACTCTTGCCTGAGTTACTGAAATTAAGATGGTGTTAATTTTAAGATTTGGGAATGAAACTGAGAAGAAAAAATAAATCTCGCTTTAAAAATGCTTTTAAACTTGTAAATGAAAACAATTGACCTAAGCGCCTCATTTGACTTCAATCTAGCAAAGACAAATTCAGTGGAGATTCCATCGCGCTATTTTAATTGAATAATGACTAACTTTATGAGTCCCTTAGCTGTAAATGCAAATGAGCGCCAAACAGTTGTTGGCGCCGAACAACAAGCAACATCAAACGACTGTCGCACGTGTTTCTGCCAACTGCACCGGTTGGCGTCATCACCCGACGATACTATAGCTTCTTAGTAGCTCCCTAGTGAATGTAATTAACAAGCCAAGTGAGCACATCATTCATAAGTCACCTTACGTCGTCGCAGCACTAAATGACTGACATCTGAGATAGATATATCTGCTTTTGTAAATTGTCGAGAACAAACAGATTCTTTTCATTCATTTAGTTAGAATAAATTAGGTAGGGGAACAGTGTCAAATGTGGCTAGTTATTACAATTTTGTCTTAGTAACAAATTTACAGATCGTTTCACAAAATTGTCTTTTGCAAATTTATAGAAATCTACACTTTTAACATATTTCCCCTAATACTGAAATCAGTCATCGCCTGGAGCTCGTTGAACGGCACGAAACGTGATTCTGATTCTAGTCTGGGTGATAGACAATGCATTTTTCAGTGCAGAATGCATCCAGACGTTCGCAAAAGCACGTGGAGCCGATGACATTTATCTCATTTGTCGCATAGAGTGAGGGAGGCTCTCAACTGGAAAAATCGTAAAATATAAAAACAACTTGACCGACATAATATAGTTAAGGGGTAACATACATGTAAATCGGCTATCGGATCTTTCATACTAAGTGGGTATTAAATTACAATTCGAAGATTACAGATTAAAAACGGATACCTCGAGATCACTTTGTTCAACAAAATTTGTTGATCAAATCGGCCAATATATGGAATAACCCAAGTAACTGCGGGACACTAAAACCTAACATTAAATCCACTCTATATCAAAATATAAAGTAAGCTATTTACAGTCACATTACTCTATATCCCCTTGTAAAGTGAAATTAAAGCCAAAAGTTGCGACTGCAACGGTTGATATAGAGTTATGTGCATTGGAAAGTACCTAAAAAATGACAAAAATAAACAAAAGTTTCTTAACGCCATCTGTCGGCTATTTTGGTGGTGAATATTTTCTAACATAGATGGCGCTGAATTAAGCTTGCTGAAATGTATTTTTTTGGTTTTTTGCTCGAAGCTCCTGGTACTGCTGCCTGCGACGAATGATGTTTATGTGAAATTTTCGATTCTGATGCCGTGCGCGTGCTGACTACTCTGTGGATGAAGATGCTTTTCGGAGAGTTGTCATTGTGATTTTTGTCTTTTCACAGATATTGAATTTCAAAATAAACATTTTCTGCGACAATTTTTTATTTTCCATTTTATAATCACTTCACTACACTACACTAAACATTTTATGTATTTATGATGATCATCAGCTTTTCTCCTTCTCCATCACAAGAAAAGATTCGAAGCGAATATTGCAGAAAGGAATCTTCGTTGAGCAAATTCCATTTATTGCTGAAGGTACGGGAGTATTCTGCAAATGGCAATAAATTTATAGCAACAAATATTTCAAAGCAACATATTTTGATCTTACCTGGTTTATTCATGATTTCCAACAAAAAAAAAATCACTCAAAGTATTTCCACTCCTTTTTGTTTACGCTTTTTGCGAAGCACTAATAAAAGTAGATTTAAAGTTACTTTAGAGTAACGTGAAATGTCAAAGCTTCAAAACTTTTGCGGCAGCTTATTTAGAGTTAGAACATTAAAGAAGCATTTCAAATGGTAATATAGAGGCTCAAAACATGGAAAGGTTTATTTAGTGTTGATTTACAGTTCCAAGTTAGTGCTTGTGGTTACTAGGGAAATACTCGTGAAGCATACAAGACTTAAGCAGATGTTTGAGTAATACGTTAAATTAAAATCAATTCAATTCAATAAGTGTTTATAAGAATATTTAAAACCATTAAAACAGTTCTGCTCCATATTGTTACATTTGCAATTCAGAGATTTGGAGAACCTTTAAACTGAGATCAATTCATAAGCCTTTACAGGGAGGATACATATTTGGAAGTTTAAATTTTGCTAGCTGAGTGCTCTTTCAGGGAAAATAAATTTTGAGAAAAAAAACCCTAGAAGATAATTAAAATTTAAAAAGAATTTGGGTCATTCTCCACCAACTCGCACAGCAGTTGCCCCGACCCCTCTTCGATTTTCGTGAAACTTCGTTCTAAGGGGTAACTTTTGTCCCTGGCCACGAATCCGAGGTCCATTTTTTGATATCTCGTGACGGAAGGGTGGTATGACCTCTTCCATTTTTCGATAATTTGCAGCCAGAAACGATGATGTGATGAGGGACTTTTAAGTAAAATTGGACGCCCGATTTGATGGCAATTTTAAAAAATCCGAAAAAAACGTATTTTTCATCGAAAAAAACATTTAAAAAGTTTTATGTGATGTGATGTGATTGACGGCACACCTCAGGGATCCTGCCTCAGCGCGCTACTTTTTAGCCTGTACATCAACAGTCTCCCAGGGTCCCTGAGGTGCGAGTACCATCTGTATGCTGACGATCTCCAAGTCTACGTTTCCGGACCATCAGCCGAAGTGGACACTCTGGTCGACGCTATCAACGAAGATCTCGCGGCAATAGCTCGTTGGGCCGATGCTAACTGGCTCGCACCCAACCCCAAGAAGACCAAAGCGATTATCTTCTGCAAGTCTGGAGCGGTTGTGCCACAGACAGAAATAAAATTCTGTGGCGAAGCCGTGCCGTGGTCTGACGTCGTTACGAATCTCGGCCTGAAGATGGATTGTCAGCTGTCGTGGTCCCACCAAGTCAACGACGTTGTTCAAAAGGTGTTCAACACTTTGCGTACGTTTCGTCGTTTTGGCCCTGTACTCTCTACGTTGACACGACGCAAGCTGGTGCAGGCGGTGGTTATGCCAATTTTCACCTACGCCGACGTTGTCTACTACCCTGGACTGTCAGCTGCGCTCAAGGACCAGCTGTACCGCTGTTTCAAAGCCGCTGTGCGTTTCGTGTACAACATGCGCCGGCGAGACACTACTGCAGCCGTGAGGACTACCATCCTGGGTGTTGATCTGCCTGCGAACTATCAACTTAGGATCTGTAGCTTTATGCGCCAGGCCTACTACAAGAACGTTCCGGATTACATCCAGCAGCACCTGCAGCGTGGACAGCTAGAGCGAACACGATGCTTCATCATTCCTCGGCACACAACAACCAGTGGAAAGAGTGTGTTGGTGTATGGATCGACCTGCTGGAACGGACTACCGGCTGATGCCAAAAACAAACCAACATTGAGCACGTTTAAAAAATTTGTCCGTCATTTATTATGAGCCTTCTGCCACTTAATTTTGAGCCTTCTGCCACTGTTCTAGCTGTAGTTAAAATAAGCTATAATTTGTTTGATTTATCAAACTATCCATTGTAATTTCCTTTACCGTTACTTCCTTGACCTTAAGCAAAGTGTATACACTAACAGGCTACCGTTACAAATAAACAAACAAATTACAAATTACAAATTACAAAAATTTAAAAACCATTGACAACCTAAACATACATTTTTTTGAAACATTTTAAGGGAAATTTAATGTACTTTTGGAATCTACAAAAACCAAGGAGGATCATTTTTTGATTAGGTTAGAAATTTTTCATTTTAAAATTTCGTGTTTTTTCTAACTTTGCAGGGTTCTTTTTTAAAGTGTACCAATGTTCTACAAAGTTGTAGAGCAGACAATTACAAAAAATGATATAAAAACATAAGAGATTGTGCTTGTTGCCATCACGAGTTATCGCGATTTTACAAAAAAAAAAAGTTTTGAAAAGTTACTTTTTGCGTTTCTCTTCGTTTCGTCGTTCGTGTCTGTCGCGGGTGTCGACGAACAGCCATGATCGACACAGCCAACTTTCAAAAACTTTTTCGTAAAATCTCTGATTCTGAAATATTTTTTTCGGATATTTGCTAAACAATCGTCATAAGAGTTATTCTCCCAAAAATATTGTTTTTTAATTAACTTTTTGCATGTTTTTATTTGGATTTATTTGGATGACAATTTTTTTGCACTTTTTCTGTGACCAGAACAGTCATTTTGCTTCATTGGTTCGTCCAGACACATTTCCAAAAAAATTTGGCAACCGTCCATTCAAAAAGGCTATTGAGCAATTCTCTACCAAAACCGGAAATAGATTTTATTTGTTTTTTTATTTTTTTATTTGACTTAAACTTTGTGGGGGCCTTCCATATGACCAAATAAGCTATTTTGCGTCAATGGTTCACCCATACAAGTCTCCATACAATTTTGGCTGCTGTCCATACAAAAATGGTATGTAAATATTCAAACAACTGTAACTTTTGAGTGAATTTTCTTATCAATTTGGTGTCTTCGGCAAAGTTGTAGGTATTGTTGAGGACTTTTGAGAAAAAAATAGGTACACGGAAAAAAATTTGCAGATTTTTTAATCGACTTTTTTTTTCACTAAAACTCAATTTCCCAAAATACGTATTTTTTTATTTCGAGATTTTTTGATATGTTTTAAGGGACAAAAATCCGCAACTTTTGAGCCATAGAGAAACATTGTCAAAAAATTTGCCGCTAAGTTATGATTTTTTTGAAAAAATAGTGATTTTTGGAAAAAAAGTCGAAGTTGCATGCAGAAACAAATTTGACAATATTATTTAATGCAAAATTTAATTTGCAATCGAAAAGTACTCAACATATTTTTTTTTTTTGAAAACTTCAGAAAATTTGCTATAAAATTGTCTAAGAGACATTGAAGATTGGACCTCGAGTTGCTGAGATAGAGCCACTTTAAGAAAAAGAAACACAAAAATTGAAGTTTTCTAAATCTCACCAAAACTACCCACCATTTTCTTATGACGATATCTCAGCAACTAATGGTCCGATTTTCAATGTTAAAACATGAAACATTCGTAAAATTTTCCGATCTTCTAGAAAAAAAATGTTTTGAATTTTTTTAAATCAAGACTAGAATTTTAAATGGGCGTAATATTCAATGTTTGGCTTTTTTAAAATGTTAGTCTTGATTAAAAAAAAATAATATAATATTTTCAAAAAGTTCGGAAAATTTCACGAGTGTTTCATGTATTAACATTGAAAATCGGACCATTAGTTGCTGAGATATCGTCATTAAAAATGGTGGGTAGTTTTGGCGAGATTTAGAAAACTTCAATTTTTGTGTTTCTTGTTCTTAAAGTGGCTCTATCTCAGCAACTCGAGGTCCAATCTTCAATGTCTCTTAGACAATTTTATAGCAAATTTTCTGAACTTTAAAAAAAAAATTAGAAATGGTCACTTATGGTCACTCTTCTTAAAATCGAAAAAGTGCAAATATTTCACTAAAATCGAACTTTTGGTGGCTATATCTTGAAAACGGAGTCCTTCATCAAAAAATATGTGAAGTATTTTCGATTGCAAATTAAATTTTGCATTAAAAAATATTGTCAAATTTGTTTTTGCATGAAACTTTGATTTTTTCCAAAAATCACTATTTTTTCAAAAAATCATAACTCGGCGGCGGATTTTTTGACCATGTTTCTCTATGGCTCAAAAGTTGCGGATTTTGTCCCCTAAAACATATCAAAAAATCTCGAAATAAAAAAATACGTATTTTGGGAAATTGAGTTTTAGTGAAAAAAAAGTTGATTAAAAAATCTGCATTTTTTTCCGTGTACCTATTTTTTTCTCAAAAGTCCTCAACAATACCTACAACTTTGCCGAAGACACCAAATTGATCAAAATCAAAATCTCAAGAAACAGCAAATGACAATTGTCAAGACTTGTTTAAGATTTCCAATCAACTCATTCCGTATGCATGAACGGGGATGCCATTTGCCATCCAAATGCACTGTACTGTATTGTTGGCCTTTCTGTGCCACCTAGTGCAGCTGTTGACTCATGCCTTGAACAGCAAACTCAATCAACTCTTTTCCACGGAACTAAACAATGCAATACGCTCTCAGTACTCTCTGTTTGATTAAATTCTTGGGGAAACCAAGTCGGAAAAATAAATTGCGATTCTTAATAAGAGGAATTCAGAAATAGGGAGGGGATAGGGGCAAAAGTTCGACTCATAACCATACCAGAAGTGAGAGAGAGCGCTGTGTGACAGTATCGAACAAACTTTATCCTCTTCCTCGTGGGGAAATGGCAACGAGCGCGGCAAAAGCCGGAAATGGCCCTTGAAACTAGTTCCATGCAACAAGGGCGACGACATCAAGGAACAGGACAAGGAGTGAGAAAAACTGTGCACGAACTTGACAAACGAATCGACCTTCGAGCTTGGGGATACTTGAGCAATTTTTGAACCAATGAAATTATTCTCAAAATCAAAACTATTTTTAATATAACTGAATGTAAATTTTCAGTTTTAAAGAGCTCGGAATTGAAACTAACCAAATGTAAGGGATCTTTTTTCGAAGTTACATAAATAAGATAAAATCATTCATAAAAAGTGACGTCCTACAACCATAAAGAAAACAACAGGAATTTCCACGTTGTCGTGCTATCTTGTCGCACGTCGCTTTCTGACGTTCCGAGAACAACGCGTTTTAATGTTTGTCCTTGAATAAACAAAAAATTGAGTAGGGAATGTAAACAATAACAAATACGTTTTGTTTGGTTGACCATTCTGTGCATTGTCCCGAAACTTGATTGAATTTGATAGTTGGAGTTCCGAGTTATATTTACAAATGTTTACGGTAGTCGGGTATGTACTTGTGTCAAACACGTTCTGAGCGGAAATCCCTTTGACTAGTTGTCGTACTTACAGCAATTTTCAGGCACGGAGTTTTTTTCGGATTTATTCAATATCTCTGGATTAAAATCGAGTTTTGGGGATCTGTGAAGGTCAAGAAGTGAGGCGTTGAGAGTTGCACAAAATGATGTTCCTAACTAAATTTGGCTCAAAATGCACGTGTGGCAAGATAGCACGACAGTGACGAACAGCAAATGTGCCGAACAACGCCAAGTTTGGCTAGCGATTCATGTTCCTTTATTTTTGTTCTCTCGGTTGCCTAACATCCAGGCGCTTCTCTTCACTGTCAACTGGTTGCTCAACTCTGCTCAGCTGGCGGTGACACATGTGTTGCAGACAAACAGGCGTAAACGAGATAGCTGAAGGTCTAGAAAAAAAAAGAAGGAATAGCGATAAGGTCTCAACCTTCTTCGCACCGTAACCAGCGTGCTGCCAAATTCTGTGTATGATAATGTTTCGAGAAGGGGATATTCAACAGCATAAACAGTAGACAAGGAAGAGAGCAGTCAAGTTATGCAAATCGGTTCGGCACGAATGACAACATTCGGCGGCAAATTCCCACTTGAGTTTGCTGTTGCTGTTCTTTTTTCTTTCCGAGAGATCAAACTTTGGAAAAGTTGGGTAAGGAAGAGTGAAAAGTTCAGCAAGAGGTTGAAATTGGTTGGGAGGAATTTTTGGAGACCTTGACAAACTTAATGTTGCGTATATAAAAGAAGGTCCTCAGAATCACGTGCAATTTGAATTTGTTGAAAAAAGAAGGTGAAGAAACATTTTTTTTATTTGAACTATTGTTTTCTATTTTTTTATATCAAAGAGCAGACCTTGAGAACAATTCAATGCTTTTATACACTTTCCAAATGCCTCACATCTACTACATCTACAATTCTACATCTACTTCATCTACGAAAACTTTTAAATCTCTACAAAAAGTACAAAACACTTTCCGGATAAAAGCGTAAAAGAGCATCCTTTCATTCAACACTTTTTCCTTCTTATTCCAGGTGTACGTCAGCACGTCGCTCGCAAACCTGTACGAGAGCGTCGGCAAGGAGGACTGGCGCCTGGTGTACACCGGAATTCCGGTGCTGCTGCACGACAAGGGCTGCACCCGGTCCCGGTGCACACCCCGCGTGAGCTTCGTGCTCGCCGAGCGGGGCACCTGTTTCGCCCTCTGGAAGGACACCATCGACAATCTCTCGGACTACAAGGTGGCCGCGGCCGCCTTCCACACCATGTGTCTGTCGGCAGGTAGGTTGCGTTCACGTAGAACGAAGAACTTTGATTTTTTTTACTTGAATAACTGTGCTGGTTGGGCACGTGAGGACATCACGGAAATGCATTTGAAGAAAAAAGGAAATCAAGAATACTGCTTGTTCACACTGGAGATGAAGTTGAGAAAGGAAAGAAATCAAGAATTTAGAATTAAATTGGAATCTGTCGAAGTCACAACAATGGATAAGACGATTCTACTGTAAAAAATCAACATTCCCTTGACCTTAGGAAAATCATTATGTTAATTTTCTTAAGTGCCTTTAATTGTTTTTGATACAGAAGACTTTGGGGTGTTTTGAACACTTTTAGAAAATTGCAACAGATATTACTGCGGGCGTCAAAAATTAGAGTTCACGCACGGTGATACGACCGCAAGATAATGGTCGCATGACAGCCGCATGACAACCGCAGAACACATTTTTGGCTGTTGTCAAAGGTTGCCTTGAGTTTTCAGCAGACTTTTTGGAGAATATTCAAAACAAACCAAGTTGACAGCCAAATAAACGCAGAATTTCAGTTCAACTTGATGATTTTTACACTGCGGTAGTTAGGCGGCAATAATCTCCTGTCACTCACAGCGAAGGAGAAACGTGATTTTATCTCGCAATAAGCAATACATTTTAGAGCAGCGATTCTCAACTGGAGTACCGGGCCTACTTGATTTATATGGCAGGGGGTACCAGCCTAGAAGAAGGTTGACAATCGTTGTTTTAGAGAAAAGTGGATGTCACTAGTGAATATTATAGAAGATGAGCAATTCTTCACCAAACCCGAAAATTGATTTTTTATACATTTTTTTTTATTTTGCTAAAACTTTGTGAGGATTAACTTTATAGCTTTTCAAGGATTTTTTGACTGATTTGGTGTCTTCGGCAAAGTTGTTGATGAGGATTATTCAGAAAAAATAGGCAAATGGAAAAAAGTGTGAGTTTTTAACTAACTTTTTTTTCGCAAAAAAAATATTTTCCCAAAATCCATTTTATTATTTTTAAATTATTTTCATATGTTTTTTTTGGACAAAAACCCGCATCTTTAAGCCATTCAGAAATATGGTTAAAATTTTTGCAGATGAGTTATAATTTTTTTTATACAGTCGACTTTCTGGCTGTCGATCTTCTCGACATCAATAATTCTCCATCTATCGATGAATTCTTCAGTCCCTTCAATCTGCATACTTCAATTATCTTCATTCCTCGATATTTTCCCTTGCTTGAAGGATCTCTTCCTCGACGGTCCCTTGGATTCTGTTTGCTTTAAAAATCTCTTTCGGTTGTCAATAATTTCACTTTCTCATGGCTTGCATAGACATTTTTCTTGGCGAAACGGAGCCTTGAAGGGTGTTTGACATTAGTTTATTTTTGTTTGATGGACGTTGCCATGATGCTCTCCTATAGCTTGGTATAACGAAAAAAAATATTTTCAATCGAGTCTTCATTTTGCATCGTTCTGTAAACTGATGATTCTCTTCCTCGACGGTCCCTTGGGTATTGACAACCCGAGAGTCGAAAGTAGTTACTGGGTAAGCTTACAGTCTTTCGAACAATGTACGCTGTCACTTTTGTTGATTTAGTAGTGATTTTTGTAAAATCATGTACTTAAATTTATGTTACCACATTTTTTATGTTAAATGGAATTTTCAATCGAAAGCTTTTTTGAATTTTTCTGATTTAGTGCACCGTTTTCAAAATATACACAGAAAACAAAATCATGCTAATATTACATCTAGGAAGGGGTACATCTTTTATGTCAGAAAAAATGTGTAATTTCACCTCTGGAAATGTGTGATTTTACCACTATTCTGGTGTAATGTCGCTTTTTCAGTCTAAATTGAGATAAAATAACATCATAAAAGAGGTAATATTCAACCTTCAAAAATAACACCTTCCAAATTAACACAATTTTTTTACTGTGTAGCTATTCAAAGTTAAATTTTGTCCGATAAATTCTAGTTTTTTTTTACATTTTATTGACACTATGATTGTCCATTCCTGAACATTTTTTTCGAAAATTTCTTACAATTTCGTCTAAGAAACATTCTAGATTGGACAATTGGTTGCTGAGATATAGAGCGTCCAACTTCCCGTCCCGGTAAAAAAAAATCCCGGTAATTACCGGGATTTCCCGGAAAAAATATTTCCCGTTTCCCAGGAAATTTGTAACTCCCGAAATACAAACCTTTTTGGCACCAATGTTTTGAAATCATACAAAAAATAATAATTAGAGAACCTTATTTGATTTTATTCATTTGAATTTAATGTTCATATTGAACTATGTCTGTAAATTTCATGTCAAGGTTTAATTCGGATTATATTTATTCCTGAAGCATTCACAATTAGGAATATTGTTTGGTTATATGTTGGGCAACAAAAATTACAATATTATGGAATTAATATTATCTATTTTCTTTTCGACAACCAATTTTAACGATTTTTTTGTTATATCATTTGAAAATAAGCTTTTCACAATTTTTGTTTACCTTGACCAAATTAGATGAAAATTGAATTGATATAAGAGTTGTTTGAGAAAAAATTGTTTAAAAGTATTCAAGAAATAACTGTTAAATTTAAAATATGAAAAAATATAGTTAATTTCAACCACTTTTACACAATGAAAATTATTTTAATTTAATTAATTTATAAGGACATATAACCATACATCTAAAATCATCAAGGGAATGGTTGAAAGAGAGGAATCACAAATCCGTATAAAAAATTTCAAGATTTTTCAGGTGTAAACCGAAAACGCGATCAAAAATTAAAGTGGAAGAATAAGGCAATAGAATAATTGTCGGTGTACAGGACGCCGCACTGTTTAACCCTCTACTGCCCAAATTTTTTTTTCGAAAATATTTATTTTTCCCGTGTTCAGGAGGTCGTTTTGAGCAACTTTTGTTCTACGAAAAACTTTACTTCTCTTGTTTTATGTTTTTCTTGTTTTATTTTAAGTATTTTAATTTGCATTTATCTTGTTTAGTTTATGTTTGTTTTTGGTAGTATTTGGCCTATTCTACCATTTAATATAATTACATTTTGCCTATCTAATTTTTTCACGTTTTTCAAGCAATTTTTCAATTTTTGCATGTTTTTCACATTTTCTGCTATAGAATGGCACCATCATCATTTAAATTGCGAAAAAATGCGTAGAGGCATAGTCTGGGACACTACAAAAATTACTGCATACTTCTTTTTACTGAAAGTATAGGAAATGTTAGTAAAAAACACAGCCAAAGTTGATCCCTAAAAAATGACATTTTTAAAAACACTGGCTAAGTCACATAAAACAAGTTAAACTCCCAACCCTGAAATTTTCAAAAATTTCAAGAGTTCTTCTTTCCAATGCTTTATAAAGATCAAAAATCGGTTGGAAAATTGATTTTTGGCGATTTTTTAGATTGAAGCCCGTCTAGAGGCGGGGTTAGGTTGTAGAGGGTTAATCATTTTCTGAAGTCCATTCATTTTTGCAGTCCAAACCCAGTCATTGAATTGGAAAAATAAAATCTTTTTCAAATTTTCTTTTGTTGATTTGTGTGCACCTACGTCGAAGACCAAGATTGTTTACTTTTTGCTCTTTGGTCTGACAGTCTTGGTCAGACAGATTTGGTCTGACAGCTTTATCATGGATTTCGGTCTGGTCTAGGCGAGGGATAGGACACAGCACCTTCCTGAAAATCATACCATAAATAAAACCATGAAAAATCTAATGAAGTTTACCCAAAGAATGCAACCATATTTCAAAAACTCGCTTCAAATTTTGTAAAACTGTGAGTTTGGTTTCATGAAATAGTGTTTCAAGTTAAATAGCGCTAGAAATTAGATTTTTAGGCAAATTCAATGATTATCTATTTATCTATTTAAGTAATTTGCCACAAAATAGTAGTTTATGCAACAAGTTGCAAAAAGAGGATTTTTTCAGCACGAGTCGGACATTTATCCAACGAGGTTCACCGAGTTGGATAAATACGACGAGTGCTGAAAAAATCAAGTTTTGCAACGAGTTCCATACAACATTTTTTGCAATTTCGAAAAACACCCATTGAGTGAAATTTAAGTCGAATTTTCATGTATTTTGTCAATAAATCGTTCAAATCAAAAAAATGTTGAAAAGTGTTACTTTTCGAAACAAGTGCTGAAAAGTTCAACTTTTCAGCACCCATTTGAGTGCTGAAAAGTAGAACTTTTCAGCATTTATTTTGAAAAGTGTTGCTATTCGATTCTGTTATTTTTGGTACAGAAAAGTAGGCTATTTCGTCGTTCAAGAATGACAGGAAAAGTAAGTAGTTTCACGACGGAATTGCAAAAAACATTATTTCTACATGATATTTTTTTTCTTTTCAACGTTATGGTCACTGAGACAAATTTTAAAGTAATTTTATTTTTGTGGGGCATAGATTTTCACTGTCCAAACACTTTGATACTTATAATATTTTCTCAAAGTTGCATGATTTTTTACAAGCATTCAAGCCATTAATTGATCTTTACACTGATTGGACATTAAAGTTGTCGTTCTGAACAATTCTGTTGCAACACATTAATCAGAAACAGGATCAGAATAATTTTCGTCAAATTTCAAATTTCCCGAGAATTCTCGGGATTTCCCGGGAAATTTGTTGAAAATTTCCCGTTTCCCGGGAATTTTGTAACCCCTGGAAATTGGACGCTCTACTCTAGATACAGTGGCTTAAAGAAAAAGAAACAGGAACCCTCAAATTTCTAATGACGATATCTCAGCAACTAATGGGCCAATTTTCAATGTTAAAAAGTGAAACAGTTCCAATCTTCTCAAAAAATATATTTCCATTTATTTTTTTATCGAGACTAACATTTTAAAAGGGCATAATATTGAATGTTTGGCCCTTTTGAAATTCCTTTTTTTTGCTGTTAAAAAGTGATTTTTTAATCTTTCATAGATTTAAAAAATTAAAACCAAACAAAATTTCTGAAAAGTAGAACAAAAAAAAAATTTCCTCATTTTATGTTTCAAAGCAAATTAGAAATGTAAACATTATTTGTTTGTTATTTGTTAAGATCAGAAAATTTCATAAATGTTTCATTTATAAAAGGTTCCATAAAGATAACGAAAGTTCTTTTGTTATTGTTGTTTCGTTAGTTCTCTTTTTTTTTTTTTTTTGACGGAAAAGGACTCATTTTTTAAATCTTTTTAAAAATTACATATTCCATCAATGTCATATTAAATTTTCAATGCTTTCAGAAATGGGTACCAAACAAAGCAATATATATCACTTTTTCACAGCTTGTTTTTTTTTTTTTTTTTTTGTTAAATTCTCCTAGCGAAGCGAAGCTTGTTTTTTTTGTAAAATACTCAAATTTCCACAAAATTCCGTATTTTTCTAAAATATCCAGATTTTCGTATTTTGCAATATGGGTATCACATGATTAGAAATTGTGCATGCATTTTCACTGTTTTAAAAATTTTATAGTAAAATATCTTTGTAATTTAATTTACAAAAATTAAAAAAAAAACTCCTATCACAGTAAAAAAGATATAAACATTTCGTTTGATGCCAAATTATGAAAATTTGAGTATGTATGTTCGAAAGAATGCGGAATTTTGGTAAGTTTTATTATTTTACTACAAATAAGCTAGTGGGCGTTTTTTAATACCCCTGACTCAAGCCGGTTTCAAAAGACACCCAAAAAGCAAAAACTGTAAATTGGGTTTAAAAAAAGAACTCCAGAATTGATTTCAGTAGATTGCACTTTATTTTCCATTCCAAATCTGAACTTTTTTGAAAAATAATTTGTTGACCTTTGATTTTTCGGGTTCGTTTTTGAAGAAGGGATGACTTGTATAGATAAAAAAAAATAATGATATAAAATTGCTGCTTTTGGCAAAGGGAATATATTGACAAAATGTCACCAAAAAAAATCGCGAAATCATTTCCCAAATCTATTTGAACTACTCAGAAGTCCTAAGCAATATCTAACAATTAGACAAAGACACAAATTTTTCAGAAAATCCGTTTTCAAGATACCGATTTTTGAATTTTTTAAAAGCTTTTTTTTTGGAAGGTTTCCAAAACTGTATGGAGATCTTATGCAAAATGTATTTTTTAGTCATAGAAATGGTACCCACAATGTTTCATCCAAATATCGTCTTTATTTTTTGTAAACATCACGCCTAACAATAAACTACGCCATTTACTATGTGTTGGTATTTTTTTATGATTTTTTAATGTGAATAGTTAATAAGTTTACTTGTTTTGCCGTTTTTTTTTATTTTCTCAAAATATTACCTTGTTACTGAATGTCCTCAAGTTGTTGTATTTTTTTAAATAAAATTCAGAATAATTTGAAAAAAGTATTAACAAATAAATCTTCCGAAACCTAAACCCTATAAAACAAAACTGAAAAATCAACTAATTCTTCTCGCACAAACCTCAACAAGAGGAAGTTTTTGTATATTTTGCTCTGTTTCTTCTAGATGCATTTTGAATAAAATTTTATTTAAGCTTATATGAAAAGACGCAAACATTAATATTTGTTCTTTCTTTCCCAGACCACCGCAAGGTGATCGGCTTCAGCTTCGACTCGAACCAGGCCGCCCGCGAGATGTGGGTGCGCGTCGAGGAGCTGATCAGCAACCCGGAGAACATCGCCCTGTCGGCGCCGGGCCGGAAGCGCAAGTCCAAGAAGAAGCCCGCCAAGCCGATCGTGCTGCCGCCCAAGTCGCAAATCTCCCAGCCGTGCCAGTTCCACCACGTGACCAGCGTGACGACCGGCGACACCCAGCGGTACTTTAGCCTGCAGGCCTTCGTGGCCCCACCGGTCAAGCATCGGGCACCTTAAGCGGTTTTTTTTTGTTATGTTTTATTATTTTTAAAATTGGCGGGTTCGTTTGTACGATTGACAATGTAACTTATTTAATGAGAAAGAAAATGCAATCTGCATCACCCTATTGGAAGGAATGAGTTTTATAAAAAGTAACTTTTAAACAAAGATAGGACTAAGCTTTTATTCTCGTCATTCTATTTCTCAACAATCATTAAAACTAGTTTTATGACAAGTCTTTTTGAAACCCGTATGTTAAGGAAATCGTCAAATTCAAGGTAGCGAGAATGTAAAAGAAACGTTGTACGATTGTACATATTGTGTCTGTGATAAACTGATAAGCAACTGTTTCGGGATTTTTCGACGAATATGCACAGTTGAGTAAAAAATTGTTAGTGGTCTAAGGAATGTCCAGGAAAGAGTGTAACTTTCAGCAATAAGAAAAATGAAATCTTGCATCAACGAGTGAATCAAACGTCAATGTTTACCACATTATTAAATCCAATCAAATTTAAATGTCTTCTCTAATATCCTCACATTGAATGGCTGCATAATACACACACACCTACACCTTCAACTTCTCTTCAAAACACGACGTGACATCAGTCAAACGAACGAAACAAATCGAGACTGGTAGGATTTTTCTAGTGCGCAAAAGTCACTTCTCAGAAACAGCAAACGAAATCAGTTCCGAAATTAGTCAACGAAGCGAGAGACATAGAAGATGTGTTGCGAGTTTTCGATGAAAATGAACAACTAGGCTTAGGAAGTTATTTGCATTATTTGTCCAATAAGTTATTTGCAGCACACTCAAACACACACAAACGAATGAAGAGTAGTTTGCGATTTAACGAATAGTCATCAACCCTATAGCTGTAAGTAAGAAGAATAAACTAAACTTAGTACACAACAGACAGAAAATTTAAATAATATCGCATACATAAATAATGTAACAACACTGCAAACCTGTAAATATGTAGTTGATAATGAATGTAAGTTCAAAAAAAAGTTGAATAAAGCACACATGCGATCATATTCGAAGCAAATTGTTCTATTTTTAAGAGCGGAAAGAAATCTCTTCCGCAGCAAATCATTACCGTCAACTGGGGAGCATGTAATGTTGATAAATCTCAATGATGTTTCGACATAAGAAAAACACGTTTTTTCCACCATGTTCTCTAACTATAATTTTAATCACTTACTTTAATTTAATGCAATTCGTGTTTGATTCTTTGTTTACATCATTTAACGGAAAGAAGGTGAATAGTGAGTCATGTTGCAAGTTTAATTAGAACGTTGCAAATATTTTTCAATGATTAAGTCCCTTTAATTTTGACTCAGAAGACAAAATAAAATTTTCAAATTAATGAAAAAAGAAAAAAATCATTTTCCGGCGTTGAAAACATTTTTTTTGCAATTCCGTCGTGAAACTACTTACTTTTCCTGTCATTCTTGAACGACGAAATAGCCTACTTTTCTGTACCAAAAATAACAGAATCGAATAGCAACACTTTTCAAAATAAATGCTGAAAGTTTTACTTTTCAGCACTCAAATGGGTGCTGAAAAGTTGAACTTTTCAGCACTTGTTTCGAAAAGTAACACTTTTCAACATTTTTTTGATTTAAACGATTTTTTGACAAAATACATGAAAATTTGACATAAAATTTTACTCAGTGTGTGTTTTTTGGAATTGCAAAAAATGTTGTATCGAACTCGTTGCAAAACTTGTTTTTTTTTTCAGTACTCTTCGTATTTATCCAACTCGGTGAACCTCGTTGGATAAATGTACGACTCGTGCTGAAAAAATCCTCTTTTTGCAACTTGTTGCATAAACTACTATTAAAGTGTTTGGACAAGTTCGAAAATAGTAAGATTGTTGTGTGAAACGTTGATTTACAGTACGAGTACTGCAAAAGTATTTTTTTTTTAATATTTTAACCACGTGGTAGCTGCCTGACGTATGGCGTCGCGGTGTGCATCAAGCTTTCATAGCATGCTAAGGAAAATTTTATGCTTTTTGAGGGAAAACCGTTGATTCCGGAGACATCGGATTGTTTGCCGATGCGCCAGGTCTAGGGACAATGAATCCATATGCTCTCTTCGGGAAAAGTGTTCTCCAGACCATTCCCCATAGGCCTGACCATACCAGAAGTTGGCGCGTGATTTTCCCAGTCCTGTAGGAGCGTTTGAACAAAAAGTTCCAATTTCCCATAGTAATTCCCATGTAAACTTTAACCCTGATGCGCGCAGCCAGTTTACAACCAAATGAGCTGATATTTGACATGAAAGTCCCTATGGGCATACCCTACAAGGGGAACCATACTAAAACTTGATCCGAGAACTTTTTGAAAAACGTACCCACCCTAGTGTACATATAATATTAAGCCATAACGGTATGCCTTTTATTTTTTTTTATCCCTGGTTTCCACTTGCAAAGGAAAATTGACCAAAGGTTTGAATTATTTCGTATTTAAATTAAAATATCTCTTCAGAAATAAACAGATAATCATATTTTCAAGCTTTACGTATCCTCAAAAACATAGGAAAAAGTGGGGCAAGTGTAACAAGCTAAGGAAATGCCCGTAAAAACCGATTAAAACATTAAAAAATCTGTCGGATTTTTTTTATAATCGTCTTATTCCAGGTCTTGACTGAGATTTTGATAGAACAAGTTTTTAAAAAATCCTGTTTTTTAATGTAAAAAATGATTTGAATTTTTTTGATTTTCCGTACGTTTTACTCAACTAGTGGGGCAAGACAAACAAACCGTTGGGATAAGAGGAACAATGCATGAAACAACATGTTAATTAGCTAACAATGAAGCATTTTCATTCGAGCAGTTTTTGCTTTTTTTTACAATGTATTTCTTATGGAGCGAACTGTCAAAAACTGCTCGGGTGCATTGAACTGTTATCACTTAGATACATCAGATTAGAATGTATTTGAAACGTTTCTTTCATTTTAATATTTAAAAAAATATTTTACTAAAAATTTCATCGCTTTTACGAAAAAAAAACATTACTTAGATGATTAGTAGTAAATTTTCATAATATCACTTTATTTTGTGTGGACATTTTTGCCTGCCTCACCTTATTAAGAAAAAGCTATAACATCACTCGAAAAATGAACTTCTTAATTCGACCTAGTAGACCCACTTTCACGTATACAGTATGTAAAAAAAGTATTTACACCCCTCGGGCACTATGCACATTTTGTGATGAAACATGTAAACAATTTAATGTTGACATAAACCTAGTACTAAGTTCTGTTCAGAAACTCATGCTGAACATTTTGCTGCAAAAAGCTCATGAAAAGATGTTTTCTATAAAAAGTTATATAACAAATACTAATACAAAAATAAATAAGGTGCAAAAAAAGTTTGTACACCTTTCGAAAAATTAACATAAATAAAGTTATTTGTTGACAAATCACCATAAATCCAGTCTCCCAACTCCAAATAGGCATCCTTGACTGATTAAAAATATAATTTGGATTGAATATAAAGTTTACTAATTACTTAGTATAAAAGTTTACATAACTCTTGAAATTCTATATAAAACTTATCTAAACTAAATTTTGCAAACTTTAAATTTAACTAAATGTCAATATATTACCATAGAATTGATAAATAAACATTCTGGAGTGGGTATAACACCGTTCTGGGGTCTTTGTATCGCTAGAATAGATTTTCGTTGGAATTTCGTACCAACCCGGAATTACGTCGTCGGAAAATCCGCCGGCATCGAACCGGTCCACAATTAACAAGTCAACCTATGTGGCATCTAAAGGACATAAAATTTCCGATCTTTTGATACCCAGACATCTAGGTTTTCTATAAAACCCACGTTTTTAAACACCTAGGCAAAAACGTTGTTATGGTTTCGTTTGAGCAATCTGCCAAAAATGTATGGAATTTCGTAATTTTTGTTCTCGTGGATCAAACTTACTTTTTGCCCAGGTATTTAAAAACGTGGGTTTTATAGAAAACCTAGATGTATGGGTATCAAAAGATCGGAAATTTTATGCCCTTTCCGATGCCACATAGGTTAACTTGTGAATTGTGGACCGGTTCGATGCCGGCGGATTTTCCGACGACGTAATTCGGGTTGGTACGAAATTCCAACGAAAATCTATTCTAGCGATACAAAGAACCCAGAACGGTGTTATACCCACTCCAGAATGTTTATTTATCAATTCTATGGTAATATATTGACATTTAGTTAAATTTAAAGTTTGCAAAATTAAGTTTAGATAAGTTTTATATAGAATTTCAAGAGTTATGTAAACTTTTATACTAAGTAATTAGTAAACTTTATATTCAATCCAAATTATATTTTTAATCAGTCAAGGATGCCTATTTGGAGTTGGGAGACTGGATTTATGGTGATTTGTCAACAAATAACTTTATTCATGTTAATTTTTCGAAAGGTGTACTTTTTTGCACCTTATTTATTTTTGTATTAGTATTTGTTATATAACTTTTTATAGAAAACATATTTTCATGAGCTTTTTGCAGCAAAATGTTCGGCATGAGTTTCTGAACAAAACGTAGTACTAGGTTTATGTCAACATTAAATTGTTTACATGTTTCATCACAAAATGTGCATAGTGCCCGAGGGGTGTAAATACTTTTTTTACATACTGTACGTATCTACTCAGAATCAAGTCTGTGCGTGTGTCTGGATGTGAGTCCGTGCACCGAAAAAAATATGCACTCGATTATCTCTGGACTGGGTGAACCGATTTGGACCATTTTGGTCTCATTCGATACGTCTTGGGTGCGTATTTCAATTACGGAAATCGAGGAATCTGATAAAAATATTTTCAGACATAGGCTCTTTCGTCCCGAGACCTTCAAAACAGCATTTTAAGTTTTTATACGACCTTTTCAAATTTTAAGCTAGATTTTTGGAACTTCTTACTATTTTTCCCAAATTACCAAACTAATCACCTTTTTTGCGCCTAAGACCTGGGTCCATCATGCGACCTGTCGTTAGTTAGATAATCGAAAGACTTTTCAAATAAGCCTAAAAGATCCAGGATCTGACAAACCTATCAAAAGTTATTAGCACTTAAGTGTTATTTATACACTTTTTGGAGGCCGGATTCCAGATATTGTGATAAAAATGTTGTCTGAATCTTCAATGTGAACTATCGTTGGAAAGGTTTTTTTTATCAGACCTTGTTGATGAGCCAGAAATATTGAAGGTCGGCGAACCCTATCACAAGAAATTAGTGATAAAGTTGTTTCGTTAGACATCGACGTCTTACAGTCCATGGCATCGAAGACGACCCAGGTTCGAAGCCTTCCCCCAACAGACATGTTAAGAGAGAATGATGCTATTTTTACTGAATGTATTGACTTTATGAATATGAGGAAGGCAACAACCATCTAAAGGTGGATTAAGTAACGTTTTTTTCTGATACTTAAATAATTTACGTTTGATGCTAGACTACCAGATTCATATTCGGTTGCTTTAGAAGGTACTCTACAACTTTCCCAAGAGCAGAGAAATGCTTTATTTCTATTTTTTCGTTGATAATGGCCGTTCATCGTCACCCGCGACAGACACGGACGACGAAACAAAGAGAAACACAAAAAGTTTTTATTTCAAAAGTTTTCTTTCGTAAAATCGCGGAAACTCGTGATTTTTTATAAGCAAACCCCTTACGTTTATGACCGATTCTTAGCGAAGCTACACCAAAATGTCACTTTTTTCAATTTTCAATGTGATTTTTTATATGAAAAAAATCATTTTAATTATGATCTAATAATTGCAATGTGCTATAAATGCGTTTTCTTATCTGAAATGCCAAAAATATTGACCAAATAAGGTCTGCAAGTCATTGAATGGGAGAGGAGTTTTTTCATAAATCTGCTCCTTTCGTTGTCCCGTCACGAAAAGAAATGGCTGGCAAAAACTCAAATCTCAACCAAATCTTTCAGTTCAAGGAGCAAAAGATATTTTTTTCAATTTGTGATAATGTGTAGAAGAGCAAAAGTTTTAAAAAATCAATCCGGCAAAACTGTGTCGATTTTTTTGGTGTGCCTTTCAAAATTCCAGTTTTACGATGTTGTCCCGTCACGCTACATTTTCATTTCAGGAGAAGCACAGGTATAATATTGTTCATTATGCATGTCATTTCTATGTTGGAAAATCAATTATCTTTTCAAATATGTAATAACATTGGAGAGTTTCTTCTTTAATTGTGCCACTACAGCCAAAACGCTGAAAAAAACTTGGGAATTTTTTGAAAAGGAGCCGAAGAATCGGTCTTATATATCATTTTTTTGTAATTGTCTGCTCTACATTGGCTCTACAACTTTGTAAAAAATTATTACATTCTAAAAAATGACCCTGCAAAGTTGGAATAAAACACGAAATTTTAAAGTGAAAAAAAAATGTTCTAAATGAAAAAATTACCCTTATGAGTCAATGTAGATTCGAAAAGTACATTAAATTCCCCTTAAAATGGCATGTTCCAAAATGTTTTACAGTCAATAACGGAAAATGGAAGAATTTTTAAAACTTTTTTAGTGTCATTGTCAGTGAAACAATCGTTTTTTCGAAGTTCTGAGCAGGGTTACCAGGTCAAAACTAGAAAAATCTGGCAAAGTATCGATAAAAAATCTGGAAAAATCTGGCAGACGAAAATCTAACCATTCTCAATGGAAAAGGGGAGGGAGGATATGAATTAATTCAAAAATTTGTAGAATGCAGGTAGTTTAATTCAGGGCTGCGGAGTCGGGTCATATTTCAAACGACTCCGACTCCGACTCCGACTCCGGCTTTCTCAGATTAGCTGACTCCGACTCCGACTCCGGCTCCGGCTTTGAACAAATGGTTGGCTCCGACTCCGACTCCGACTCCGGCCTACCAACTCTAGCCGACTCCGACTCCGACTCCGACTCCAGCTTTCAACAAATGGTTGGCTCCGACTCCGACTCCGACTCCAAATATTTTAAATGTTTCAAAAGTTAGTTAACTATTATTAGTTAATTATTTTTAAAACATTGATAAATAGGATTATTTAAATACTCTCTAAGCGTCATGTTTGTCTCAAGAAAAATAAAATAAGTAAAAGTAAAGAAAATAAACGGAAAAAAGTTTCTAGGTTACACATTTTATACGTTATGGAAACAGAAATCATTTAATATCTTCAGTTTTGGAGGCATTTTGAGAAGAACAGTTTTGTAAGTAAATTTGGATTTATTTGCTTAACCTTAAATTTGAGAGTATATTTTTCAAAGCTAATAAATTTAAATATTAAATTGTTATTTTTGAATGAAGAACTAAAAGAAACCTGGCCTTAATGATCTATTGAACAATAAAATTCAATTTGCTTACTTTCAGGCTGACATTTGTAAGAAGCACACTGACAGGCACCTTGTTTTTTTAAATGACAATTTTAAACGAAACATTTTTTTTTTGTTTTTTTTTTTTTAAGACGTACATGGACATCACGCCATGGCTGAAGGAGATTATTATTGCAAATCAATGTATCTAAACAATTTTTTCGTGGAAAGGACGCTTATGATGTCCTTCTCAAATATCTGTGACATGGAAAATATTTTAACCTGGAAATTTTTAACTAATTTTAATTTTAAAATTTTATATAGTTTAAAAAGGAGGTGCACGAAACTTCGTGATTCTTCACCTAAAACGAAGCTTTATCATCGCCTCCATCAAAATATATGAAAAAACTTAAAATATAATAAAAAACAAATATCCACAAGTAAAATATTTTCTAGGTCACAAATATTTAATTTTTTTGATAATATTTTGATTCTGTTTTTTTTTTTTATTTATACACCCAACTGGCAGTCGCATAATTGTGATGCATGGCGGCATGAAAGTATCCCAAGTAACATTTTTTTCCAGGAGTTCTACAAGAGCTCTTCAAGATAGCTACAGCATAGCAGTTTGGACCGCGGTAGGATAAAATTCTCTTCAAAACTTCTTCAGGAGTTTGGAATAGTACTTGAAGAGAGTTTTATCCTACCGCGGTCCAAACTGCTCTGCTGTAGCTATCTTGAAGAGCTCTTGTAGAACTCCTGGAAAAAATGTTACTTGGGATATCAGAATCTGCATGAAATCTGTCCTCATGCATTTTTTTGCGATATAGGAGTATGACATTTTTGCCCATTACCGACAACTATCGACATTACCGACGGCTTTTGGTTGTATTTCACAAAAAAAAACCTTATCAAAACGAGGATTGAACCACCAACTTCTTGGTTATTGATCCGACACGCTATCACCGCGCCATGGACGCTTGATGAAAATTGAGTGAAAGAGCACCAACATATGCTTCTCTGTGGAGTGTGGAGATCGCTGAAATATTTACACGCGGGCAAAAATGATCTACGGGCTTGCTGCAAAAAATGTTATAAAATGTGACATTTTCTGCAGCAAATCCACTGTTGCAGATTTTGAGATATATATTTCCTTTGGGTGTAATGTTTGAAAAATAAATTTAAATCCTATATTTTGTTCTATACATTTTTTTATTATTTCATTTTTGTACTGAATACTTGAGATTTGTTCAACGATAATTTGCAACGATATAGTTTACCTAAAATCAACATCAACAATCAATGATTATTTCAAATTTGTTGCAACTTCTTTTAACATTTTTTCACTTTTTATGTACCTCGTAATTTTCCTAAAAAGTGATTTAACTTAAAACCTCTAAGGCATTCGCTATCGGGGTAAAAGATGACTTCTTGTGTACTTTTTTAAGAAATAACTGGATGAAATTTGGTCAAATTTGAATTGAAAGGGCACATAAATGTAGTCTGACTACATAACCAATATTTTTTTTATTTTTTTTATTATGGTACTACATACTTGGGTAAGTGAGGTTATCATTTAGTGATTATAGTGTAATAACCCAGTTAGAGCTTTTCAATCACAATAAAAAGCTTCAAATACATAATGGCATCTGATAAATCAATTAAAAATATAAGTTGTTTTGTAAATTCCTATATAACAGGGAAATACAGAACTATAAAAAAACATATTTTTTCTTGAATTTAAGATAACTCCGGCTCCGACTTCGACTCCGGGTTATCAGAAATCTTCGGCTCCGACTCCGACTCCGACTCCAGCTCATAAAATTTAGCCGACTCCGGCTCCGACTCCGACTCCAGCTGTTCGAGTTTTGACGACTCCGACTCCGACTCCGACTCCAGGTCCCCAAAAAGACCCGACTCCACCGACTCCGGCTCCGACTCCGGCTCCACAGCCCTGGTTTAATTGACCTCAAAAATGTTTCATTAGCATTCCCTCTAAGAAAAACACATTCTATTTTTTATTATTTTCAATTATATTAGTTATTTTTAATCAAAAAGTTGTTCAAAATGGGAAGGAAGTGAAAAATCTGGCAAAATCTGGCAAAATCTGGCACTGATAAGGATAAATCTTTATTCTGGCTGACACTTGAAAAATCTGGCATTTCCAGATTTATTTCAAAGTCAATGTAGATTCGACCTGGAAACCCTGGTTCTGAGTATGCCATTAAACCGCCATTAAATCAAATTTTACATAAAAGGCCGTTTGAAACCAAATTTCTATCTAATCACCGTTTCAGGCTGCAAATTATTGAAAAACACCTCTTTTTTCGCATATTCAAAAATGAAAAGGGCCGTACCGCCCCTCCGTCACGAGATATCAAAAACGGACCTCGGATTCGTGATCAGGGACAAAAGTTACCCCTTAGGACAAAGTTTCACACAAATTGAAGAGGGGTCGGGGCAACTTTTCCCGATTTCGTGTAAGAATTACCCAAAATCATTTCAAAAAAAATGTACATACAGAGTGGATTCGTTTATTCGAATTTTGCTACTTCAAATGTCCGCTAATTCAAACGCTCGCTAGTTCGAACGTATTCGAATTAAAAAGCATTCAAGCGTCAAAACCAGTTGTCAAACTGATGTTGACGTTTCAACACCATTGTTCGACAATTTCAGAACCCGTGGTTTCAAGGTTTTGACAGCTGTCAGTCGTTCCAATTAGAGAATCCGGATTCGCTCATTCAAACGCAGTTTATTCGAATTAGCGAATCCGCTCTGTATACAGATATTTGTGATTTTTGCTATCACAAAATCTATAAAATACTGTTTTTGGCACGGCTGTTCATGGAAGTAAAATGTACTGAACGCCGTGAATACAACAGCATAGTTGACTGTGGTAAAAAAGTTGAAATTTGATTTTCTTGCACGCAACAAGCAATCGAATCAGTGTCGCAGACGTTACGCTAGTCACCACCAGACTGCGCATGGCAATCTTGGATGAAGAGCGTAAAAGTGCGCGAATATACTTTTTATAGCAGTGATGGCCTATCTACAATCACTTAGCTTAGAACATCTAAGTAAAGTAGTTACTTAGGAAAGTCTGCAACTTACGTTCGTCATCCACAATCAACTTAGAAAACTTGCTGGGCTGATATACGTTGCTATGCAGTTGTTTGTTTACCTTTGATATGGAAACGTCAACTTACCGTAGATTATGAAATTTTCCAAACCAAACGTCAGTTTCTAATTTGATTACTTTTCCATTGTAGAAACTCAGATTCATTTCCATTGATTCAAATTCCTAAGCTAAGTGAAATTTTCTAAGCTAAGTGATTGTAGATAGGCCATGAGTGTTTGGGATGTTCAACATTGTAAACGGGGAAGCATGTGATTATGGTTCCGTACAAAATTGAAATTGAAAAATTTTGATCGAAGGGTTACGCACGATTATACTCGCAGGAGTTTGGCTTTGTATCTCGCAAATATATCCTAAACTGTACAAACTGGCATACTAACATATAAAAAACATTCATTTGAAAAAAAATCTTGATTTCGATAGAAAATATTCCAAGTGCAGTATGCAAATTAGAGTAACCATAATTTATCGCAAAAGGTTAGCCTAAACGCAAATGATATTAACCAGAATCGCAAAAATGGCTAATGTGCTCAAAATTGGCAATAGCTGAAAAAGTGACTTTCCTTATACACATTTTGGGTTGCTCGAGCTCATATTGAGTGTTATGCTCTGTGCATCTCAGGAAATCACAAACAATCACTGCATCACTGTCACCTTTCAGAGATAAACGATTGCATTGCTGGAAGTTATCTTTGATGGTTACAAAATCAACTGGCTAGAGCATAAATTAGCAGTTATATAATGACAGCAGATAATCCACTTGTCAACTATTCCGATAATTGGGTCCTAAAATGAAGCTTAGATTGCTGATATTATTGTTTACAGCGATAGAGCTTATTTTTCTGAGTACAATGACCCTTTGTACGACCATAAAGAGCTTAAAATGGATTTTTAAATCAATTTTGAAAAATTAACCTCGCGGTCCTTCTTGACAGAAAAGCTCCTACTTGACAGCTCGTTCAAAGGGGACCATAGTTGATCCATCGAAAAAATGTTGTCTTGTCAAAAAAAAAATTTGCTTTAAAATGAAAAAAAGTGATCAGAAATGGTTTTAAATCGTGTTTTTTACCGTTGTACATAAAAATTGAGATAGGGCTTTAGTACCCAATTCCGTTTTTCAATGTCTAACCCTTGAAGTATCACAAGTTTCAAATGTGTCAATGATGAACAAGTTTATGCAAATCATAAATCGGATGGTTCGTTAAAATACATTGCATATTTAAAAAAAAAAAATAATCATGTGCTTGTAATTTCAAAATCGTATCTGCTGTTGTTAAAAACATGATTTATATTAAAAAAACAAGGGATAGCTTGACTTCCTCACAAAGACGGAATTCGCCGATGAAAGTAAAGTAACGGAGAAGTATTACTCGCTGGACGATACGGCACACACGTGCGGCTACACTGCCATCACTAATGGCCCGGGTGACAGTTGATCATGACGTTGAAAGTGATAGTAATTGTCTTGGGGTTGATTCGAACAAATTTGTGCGTTCCCAGTTGGTAACACACGCCGAGTTGCGTAGCGCAATCGCCGTGACAAACAAGGAGCTCTTCCGGAAGCCATCATCATGCGTTATCTTGATGTTTTTTATTTAGTAAATTATGCAATCTTTTGTTCGATTGTGCTTGGAAGGTAACAATTTCAAGGAATTTCGTAAAGATAAGATTATTGGACAATTATTAAAGAATGATTGATTATGATGAACTCTTCCATCTGATTTAAATCGATTTCGGTTTTGAACGGGTTTCTGTACAAAATAACATTGAAAAGGTTTAATTTATTCTGATCAGGGGCGCCGACTTTGGAGGGGAACGGCACGGCAAATCATAGAAATTGGAAGCTTAACATTGCAAAACTATCCTGGAAAAATTTGAGCATCGTAGTATTAAAAAAAAGATTATATTAGGGGGAGAGGGGGTAATATGCACCCCCGGGGCATAATGCAACCCCTGCTTTTCTCGGTATTTGAAAGAATTTTCCGGGGAAAAACTCATAGAAATTGGAAGCTGAACATTGCTAAACCATGCTGGAAAAATTTGAGCATCGTAGTTTAAAAACAGCTTAAGTTATTTGCAAAACTTTAAAATGTTGTGTTTTCATCTAATTTTCATTGAACTTTCATTATGATTTTTGGACAAAATAAGAAGCATTTATTGTTATTGTAAGTATTGAGGTATATAGTTTTTGCCATAATCTTCACTATTCTGTAGATAGATGAGTCCAAAAACATCAAAAAATGCATTTTTAATTAAATTTTCTGCAAAAAGCGTGGTTGGGGCAAAATGCACCGCTGTGAAGCTCCTTTGTAAAAACAGCGGTGTCATCTAGTGATGACTAGTGAAAACTGCTTTAACCCGGTGCATTTTGCCCCATTGTTGCGGTGCATTTTGCCCCTTAGTTGTAGTGAATTTCGCCCCTATGTTGTGGTGCATATTGCCCCGCATGGTTGTTTGAAAATAAGCAAAAATGTTTTTAGAAATTTGATATTTTCGAACAATTTTGAGGGTTTTAAAGACTTTTTTCACATGGATGACGAAGAATAATAGTTGATCAGTTCTCTACAAAATCGGTCTTATATTAAGAATTTAAATTTTTGTATTTTTAAATTCGACTGAAACTGTTTTGGTGCCTTTGATCGATTTGGTGTCTTCGGCAAAGTTGTAGGTATGGATATAGACTACACTGGAAAACATGATACACGGTAAAAAAATGTGATTTTTTATTAATGTTTTTGTCACTAGAACTTGATTTGCAAAAAAAAACACTTATTTTTTTCATTTTTTGATATGTTTTAGAGGACATCAAATGCCAACTTTTCAGAAATTTCCAGGTTTGACGAGTTATAAATTTTTGAATCAATACTGATTTTTTCAAAAAATCAAAATATTGGTCGCAAAACATTTTCAACTTCATTTTCGATATAAAATCAAATTTGCATTAAAAAAGTACTTAAGTGAAATTTTGATAAAGTGCACCGTTTTCAAGTTAAGGTCAGTTTTTGGTTACTTTTTTGAAAATAGTCGCACTTTTTTTTTTTTTTGATAACTAAACAATGGCATCAGTAGTGCGGTGCTTGTGGGACGCACAGTCCTGTTTTTTCGTGTTATTTTCCGTCTCTTTTGTGTCGCTGTTCGAGTGCATGGGGTGATTGGTCATTATAATTAAATAATGGCATAAGTAGTGCGGTGCTTGTGGGACGTGCAGTCCTGTTTTTTCGTGTTATTTTCCGTCTCTTTTGTGTCGCTGTTCGAGTGCAGAGTGCATAATCGGCAAAGGGAGTGCGTGGTCGTAAAAAATATTCGGAGTGAAAAGTGATTTCTTTTGTGATTTTCAAAGCCCTTCCTATATCATCGTTGATCGGAAGGCACGGCGTCGGGTGGATTGTGTTTATTTTTTTCGAATAAGGTTTAATTTTTTTTTTGCGGTGAAAATGCCAATTCTATATAATGAACGAAAGACTGACTGACTGACTGACTGACTGACAATTTGGATAGTTGAGTTAATAGTGGAGCAAAATAACTGTGTGTGAGTGATTTTGTGTTAAAGACCTTCCCATAGCATCGTTGCTCGGAAGGCTCGCCGACGGATCTGTTATGAAAGTCCTCCCCATAGCGTCGTAGCTCGGGAGGCATCGAAAAGCCAATACCTTATCCTACTAACCCAAAAAAAAAAAAATAATCACGTGATGCTTGAAGGAGATGCCGTGGATTCAACGGTCTCAAGCGGTATCAACAAGTATATAGCGAAAAACTATGTGCTTGATGAGTCTGCAACTTCAACTATCGGACTAACATTCCTCCCTTTCGTTGAACTGCAGGCTTCTTGGGAGGGCGCCGGTTTTGACTAATAAAGTAGGGATTTTCAGAGGTAAAACAGTGAACGGATGGTTGGCTCCCACTGATCATTTTTGATTAATTGTTTAACTTCAGCTGATCTGTCAATAACGGAGTAGCAGCTCATTGGCAGTCAACCATGCTCATGCTCATGCTCATGCTCAATAGTCGCACTTTTTCATTTTTTTAAATTAGTGCGCATGTTAACCCACTTTTTAAAAAAATATTTTTGAAAAGCTGAAAACAATCTCTATATTTTTCTTTTTTGAAATTTGTTAATCGCGACCCTTAGTTGCTGAGAAATTGCCATGCAAAAGTTTAAAAACATGAAAATTGATGTTTTCCAAGTCTCACTTAACATTTCAAATGGGCCAAATATTCAGTATAACGCCCTTTTAAAATGTTAGTCTTGGTTTAAAAATTTTGAAAATATTTTTCGAAAAGATCGGAAAATTTCACGAATGCTTTTTTTATTTTAACATTGTAAATCAGACCATTAGTTGCTGAGATATTAACGTTAGAAAACGGTGGGTTGTTTGAGAGAGACTTAGAAAACATCAATTTTCCTGTTTTTAAACACTTGCATGGCAATATCTCACCAACTAAGGGTCGTATCAAGTTCAAAAAGGCAAAACATAGAGAATTTTCTCAGGCTTTTCAAAAATTTTTTTTTTTCAAAAGTGAGCACCAATTTGAAAAAAATTAAAAAATGCGACTGTTTTCAAAATAGTTATTTACATAAAAATGACTATAACTTGAAAACGGTTCACTTTATGAAAATTTTACTTCTGTACTTTTTGATTGCAAATTCAATTTTACATCAAAAAATTGAGTTGAATATTTTTCAGTATTGATTCAAAAATTCGTAACTCGGAAGGCACCAAAAAAGTTTCAGTCGGATTAAAAAATACAAAAAAAAATCGAATGACCGAAATCTGAGAAAACTGCTCAGTTGTTTTAGAACATCGAACAAAATTCTTCCACAGCGATGCTGTAATGGTTGAGAAATCACTATTATTACACTACTTTTACCCCCTCTCCCCTTACTTTTTCTAAAACGATTACATTTATTTTTGCACTTTAATGGTATTTGCAAATTTTATTTTTGAGGCCACAGAAACGGATAAAGACGTGCAACTTTATAAAGATTTTTTATCAGGAATTCATTTGAATTTTTGAATTCTTTTAGTAGAGGCAAAACTGTAACGAAAAAGTACAATTTTCTGCAAGAATCATTTATTAGGAGTCAGTTGAGGAGATTTTGTTTGCATTCATTGGTGCTTGTTAATTAAAAAACGTTACTTAATCCACCTTTAGGTGGCTGGTGCCTTCCTCGCATTCATAAAGTGAATACACTACACAGCCTCAAAAAAGTGTATAAATAACACTTAAGTGCTCATAGCTTTTGATAGGGTTGTCAGACCATCAATCTTTTGAACGCGTTGGAAAGGTCTTTCAAATACCTTTCTAACAATATATAGCGTGACGGGTTTTCTTACAAAAACCACCCTTTTTACAATCTTCTAAAGTTTTGCTAAAATCGTTTTTTTTTTAGTATATCTTTTGAAGTACTTTTCTAAACTTAATAAAACTAACTAGGGTTTTGTGGGACCCCAAAGCGGATCGAATGAGACCAAAACGGTCCAAATCGGTCCAGCCAGTCCGGAGATAATCGTGTGCATATTTTTTGGTGCACGAACTCACATCCAGACACACGCACAGACATTTGTTCAGAATTTGATTCTGTGTCGATAGGTATACATGAAAGTGGATCTACGAGGTCGAATTAAGAAGTTCATTTTTCGAGTGATTTTATAGCCTTTCCTCATAGAGGTGAGGAAGGCAAAAACGTTTTAGTAATTTTATGTACATTAAATTTGTGGTAAATTTGGTAATTAATTGATTGTGCATAAGGCCAATGCAAACTTTTTCCAAATATTTTGTCAATCGATTCTGGCTGAGGCCGAAAGGGAAGGCGAAAAATAAAAAAATATATATATATATATATATTATAATTCAAAGTACAAGCGTAAATTTGAAAAATTAAAAGAAAATTTTGAAAAAATATAATAAATCTTTTTGCTGCTTTGAACACCGAAAATTCACCAAAATTTAAGAGATTTTTTAATGAACCCAAACGTGCTAAAAATGTTTCTAAACGCAGAGGAATGCTTTTCAGATGGAATTCAGTTAATTGCTCTAAAATTTCCATTGAAAATTTGAACTTAAAAAAAATCTCCTGAAAACTTTTCATTTTTTTTGGGGGAATGATGAAGAAATGAAAAAAAATTTCAGCATTTTCAAAACTTTCCATATTTATTTTTAATAAAAAAATAAACAAAACTTGCAGAAATTATTCAATTGTTCAATTGGTTTCCTCTCATTCTAGCTGGCTTGTGTTCAATCCCCAGTTAACGTATTTTTGAGACAAACAATATTTTTGATGATCTGCCAGATTTTTGTTTTATTCATTTTATTTAATTTTTTATTTTGTTTTGGTATACTGTCAAAAAATATATTGGTTATTTTAATAAGAAACATATTTCTATTTATTTGAAAAAGCTTTCTGAAGTTCCAACCTCCACACCTGTCGCCTTCGTACGCAACACTCAGAAATCATCAACGACCAAATCACTGCCATCATTAGCCACAGTCTAGACAAATTACCCCTGCACCGCGCGGGCTGTCACCCTACAGCCGATTCCGGTTCCAAGTGTGAAAGATGGTCAGCCAGAGTGCGGCCAGTTTTAATGCACGTTGCATTGCGTAGTAATAGCTCGATTCGATTACAAACAAAAAAAACTTTCGATTTTCATTTTGCTCAATGAAAGCAAAATGTACACTTGGCCAAGTGGCCATAAGTGGCCACGTGTGGCCGGTTCCTATCGGACCCTCGCGGACCATATTTGTCACCACTATCCATCAATCTGTCAGTCCAACCTCGGTGATTGATCCGTTATGGTGTCGTCATAGGCCGGCCATGCCCTGTTGACGACTACTGAAACACTGAACTTTGGGTGCAAAAGTTTGTTTGGTTTGTTTACTACAAACTGCTGCTGCTGCTCTGGCTTTCGACGATTACCACCCCGGCTTAAGCTCCTAATTAAGACGGGTGTAAATAAGGAAACATTGCTGGAACGTGCGAAGGGAAAATGAGGGTGTTTTTTTTGCAACATTGTTGGATGAGTTTGAGCCTTGCTCAAGCGTTTCGAACTTATTCCGCAAGATTTAAACGTAAACAAACCGATTATTGAGGCGAATAGGGAAAACTAGGGTGCCCAGAAAAAAAAATTACCCCTTGCTCCAAAATCGGAAAAGGTTTTATTATTATTATAGGCATCTGTGCCTATTTTGAGCGAAATTAAGGAGATTTATCCAGTAATGCCTAATCCTGAAGTGATAAACAAATTTTTCATACAAAAGTGACTTTTGAAAATCGGTAACAACTTTTGGCATGTTTGACAGAGTTGTAGAGCATTAAATTCCATTTTTAGTATTTTAATTTGCATTTATCTTGTTTAGTTTATGATTGTTTTTGACCTGTTCTACCACCACCTATCATTACCTTTTGCCTATCTAATTATTTCATATTTTTACAGTAACTTTTTAATTTTTTGCTTGTTTTCACATTTACTGCTAAAGAATGAAACCATTATCATTTTTTTGTAAATGCGTAGAGGCATAGTCTGGGACGCTACAAAAATTACTGCATACTTAATTTTTCATAAGGCTGGTACAAATATTTTTAAAAGTTTTTGTCACCCCCCCTTCAAAATTGGCCCGAAAAATAAGGAGGCAAAAAAATATTTTTACAATAAACTTCAAAATTTCAATGAAAATTCAAGTGCAACCAGCTGAAATCAAATTAAAATACATTCTCCTGCGGTTAAAATCATTTTTAGCATGTTTGAGTTTATTCAAAAATCTTAAGATTTTTTGAAAATTTTCGATGCAAAATCTTTTTTTTCGATACAATTTTTGTTTTTGTCAGATCTTAGATTTTTTGAAAAGTAATGATTGCAAAACAACTGAACTAGTGTAAAATGCATTTTAAAACACTTTTTTCATTTAAATGTGAAGACTATGCTTGTTATTTAAATTTTTATTTTTTTTATTTTTTTGCCCCCCCCCCCCTTGACCTCGGCCAGGGCCGAGGGACAAAAACTTTTTTGAATATTTGCATCGGCCTAATATAGAGGAAATAACAGTAAAAAACACTGCAAAAGTTGACCCCAAAAAAAATTTTTTTTCAAGCATTGCTAAAGTGACATAAAACAAATAAATCTTCCAACCCTAAAACTTCTAAAATTTTAAGAGTTCTTCTTTCCAATACTTTTAAAAGATCGAAAATTAGTTGAAAAATTATTTTTTGGCGATTTTTTAAATCGGATTCCGTCTAGAGCCGGGGATAGCTTCACTGAAATAAAAAAAAGTACCAAATTCCTTAATTCTAGGAATTTTGCCTCTTTTGCTTATTTAGTAATCGGGGTTTTTGATTACTTAATAAGGAAAGGAACCAAAATTTCTAGATTTTAGGAATTTGGTACTTTTATTTTTTTTGTGTTGTAGAGGGTTAAAATGCTGAAAATTTTAAATGATTTGGTTAACTAACGAAATTAACACCACGAAAGTCATATGTTGCAAATACCAAATCCATCTTTATTTGCACTGAAGTAATTAAAATGGATCTGTGATTAAAACTACAACTAAATTCAATTAAATCTGCACTCCACTATCAAGATTACCTAAGTCACTTTATGGCGTATTACCAAACAGCACATTGAGGCAGCAGCACATCAGTCCAGTTGCAATCGACACCTTCAGCACTAGCTGAACAATGTAATGGTAATTTTACGATGTCACCATGAAACTACCTCACGGTGGCGGCTAGTTTATCGATTTTACGACCTCCTCGAGTAGCGCCAGATCATTCGCGATGGACTTTTTGAAACACCCCCGCATACAACCTCAACCGCTTAAAAGCGGACGATTTGGTATTCCGCTCGCACAAAAATGTCAATGAAACTTTAAGTAAAAAGTGCATTTCACAACTGAAGATGAAACCGTTCTTGCATGCGTAATTTTGAGTGGAATGTGTGAAATGTAAACTGAAATCACTTTTGGGGTGATTCGACCATTGAAACTGCACCCATTTTATCATACTGGTGCAAGTGTTATTGAACATTCCAGAAATATGAAATCCCAAACGGTCTCAGCACCACCCATCAGCCTACGAGGCGGTGTCCAAATTAGGCCCTATGAAAGATCAAGTTCAACGCAACGCAAGTCCATAAGTTGCCGATCGTCGCGACAGAAAAGCATGTTAGTAGGAGCAACCAACACCACACACACACACAAATCCGCAAAAGGAAACTGAACGCGCAATGAACTGGCTGAACTTTGAAGAAAATGGAGAAAAGTTGAGAAAAATCACCGTCCACCGCACAGTGAGAAAAAGAGCACAAAAAAACAACGATTGCTATACACAAAAAGCTTCATTTTTGCACCAGGAACAACAATCCCACTACGGTTCCGGATGTGGCCACCGGAGATCGGTGCAACCGGTTCCGATGGGTCCTATGGTATTTAATATTATTCTAAGATTGTTTTGCACAACTATTCATGGCAAAAGAAAGCGCATTAGATCTTAATTGGATAAATCTGATACTTTTTCCAAAAATGCGGATCTTCGGATTATTGTTTCTGGTGCAAAAACAAAGCTTGTGGTGTATAGCGAAATCCTGTTGCGGTAATTTTTTTGGGCTCTTTTTTCCCACTGTGCACCGGGGTGGACCCCCTTATGTAAAGACCGTACCGTAATGGACACCTGATCACCGGAGATTGGTGTGAATGACCACCAGGGAGCCGATAGCACGAAACGACTTCTGATGGATGCTGTCAGTGTTAAACTGACAACATTAATGCCCAATTTCTGACCTAAGTGTAATTGTTAGAGTTGATAGACGTGAGCATTAAACATAAAATTCATAAATATATTTGTATGATTATTTCCTCAAACAACACCGTGAAACAAAATCTGAAACAACAAGAAGAAAACAATCTTGCAATCTAGATTTCTTCAATATTCAAAGACCTAAACCAAACAAATAATCTTCAAAAAAAGCTCAATAATTCCAACAACACCTTTTTTTAAGGTGGTTCTCTAGAATTTCGATAAAAGAAGTTTGTTTAGTCCATTCATTCATTAAGTCCAAATATGGAATGTTATATCATAAGTTTCTCCTTACAAGTCTCCATAGAATTCGGGTGTTGCAAAACAAATAAAATAAAATATGGGTCATTCCACCTGAAGCGGAACAGCATTTGAAAATTACCATCTCCGATTCTGTTCAAATTTGGCAGAGCTGTTGAGACTATCAAAACATGCAAAAATCCCGAATTTCATCCAAATCGGACCACCCCCTTCATTTTTGTACCTCCCCAAAAAATCGACTTTTTGGCGATTTTTGACCAAACCTCCTAGTTTCAAACGGCGATAGCTCAGGAACCACAAATCTTAGAGGGTCGGTCTTAGACTCAATTTTGAAGGAAATTGGACGTAGAATCCATTTCCGTGATCAAAATTTAGATTAAAATATGTTTTCTACCTGTATTGCGCAATTGAAAACTTTAAATGGCCGTATCTCAAAACAGCCCTATTTATTTTTTAAATTTGACCTCACCATCGTATTCCCCGTCCGATTTTACATAAGAATCACTTATCGACAGAAAGGAATATTTTTCGTTCCAGAGATATCGAATTTTAAAGTTTTAAGTATTTGAAATTACCTATATTAGCTACACTCGCCGCATCTGCTAGAAGCACTCAGTCGTGCTGATCAATAATAACTACCTGGTGTTCTGTAAGATGAATTATTTTTATAATTTTATACGATTTTGAGATAATCAATACCTTGAACAATCTATTTTTTGTTTAAGGAATATTTATTGGGTAATTTTTAATGCACTTTTTTCCTGATCTCAGTGTCATTGAACCATATTAAGTAAAATTTGAACTTTTAATATTTATTTGCAAATGCTACAGAGTTTTTACAATACCATTTTCGAAAATTTATCATTATTCTATTATTTTCAAATTTTTCCTAATTCCTCATTTCTTCCCACTTTCTCAAATTATTTCTTTTATTTCTTCTTTTATTTGAAACGAGAACAAATGTAGAGCTGGCTGTAGTAGATGAAATAATTCTCATGGGTTCTAGATCTTTTGCCATGTGCGGTAGCAAAATAGTGGCATTCAGCAAAAATCCCAAATTATGCCTTAGGGTTTGAATGATTGATCATATTAAACCGATTTTTATATTGTGTTTCATCAGAATAATTGATGATTTTTTTTTTTCAATTCTGGTACATTAAATTTCAAAAGCAATACCATATACTTCTGATACATGTGGATAGCAGCTGTATCGTCCTCCAAGATTTCGAAATGATTGACAAACAAACAAAAAAGATTATTGTTCGGACGGTGTCGAAATGAACACAACTGAATAATAACACAACTAGATAATAAATCAGATTAATCGTTGTGATTTTCTTACCTTTTTCCAGTTTTATAGTTTCCAGAAATCCTCCTCCTTAATCATGCTTCACGAGAGTTTTATTCATATTTATTCATAATTTTTAACACGATAATGTATCGTACACTTTTTCTTAAGTTACAAGATCAATTACAATTTCCTGCTAGCTCTACGGGAATTCCATTCTGCCCTGTATTGCGTGTCGTTCTTGCTTTGTACTGTGGGCTAGCACACAAGTTCACCGTATACAGCAGTTTCCTACAGTGGTGTACATTACATTTTTGCCTAATTTGCTAATGATTATTTGGGATGAAATCTTATTTCAATAAATAACCAGGTAGCAGTTATTGAACAGCGCTTCTGAGTGCTTCTAGCATATGCGGCGAATGAAGCTAATGTAGGTAATCTCAAAAACTAAAAACTTTAAAATTCGATATCTCTGAAACGAAACATATTCCTTTCTGTCGATAAGTGATTCTTATGTAAAATCGGATGGAGAATACGATGGTGAGGTCAAATTTAAAAAATAAATAGGGCTGTTTTGAGATACGGCCATTTAAAGTTTTCAATTGCGCAATACAGGTAGAAAACATATTTTAATCTAAATTTTGATCACGGAAATGGATTCTACGTCCAATTTCCTTCAAAATTGAGTCTAAGACCGACCCTCTAAGATTTGTGGTTCCTGAGTTATCGTCGTTTGAAGATAGGGGTTTCGCTCAAAAATCACCAAAAAGTCGATTTTTTGGGAGGGTACAAAAATGGAGGGGGTGGTCCGATTTGGATGAAATTCGGGATTTTTGCATGTTTTGATAGTCTTAACAGCTCTGCCAAATTTGAGCAGAATCGGAGATGGTAATTTTCAAATTTGCATTTTTTCTTGCACACTTCAGGTGGAATGACCCATATAGAAGTGTGTCTGCGCCGAGGCATCTAAACGACAACAGGGGTTGTTTTCAACAGGACAGGGGAGTGGACTGTAAAACTTCTTGGTATGAGACTGGTGGAGATCGTAGAAGAATTATTATTACGTTATTAGGAAAAAAGGCATTCCGAGATTTTGGGGCAAAAATGAAAACATTCGCTGAGATGTTATATCCGATTTTCATAACAAAAGGTTGGGAATAATATATTCAAATGGCTGTATCTCAACCCTTTAATATGCTGAAATTCTACAGATTATAATTAAATCCTTTTAAAAATGGGATGTAACGTCCTATATGGACCAGAGGTACGCTATGGTGTACGGAATCGATAGAAACCAAAATCTCGGATTGTCTATTTTTCATAATATATATAGATATTCCCCACGAAAACAGTATGATTCAAAAAAAAGCTCTATGATCGAGCTCAATTTTTGCCTTCCTCACTGAGGTAAGGCTATAATCCTGCTCTAAAAAAGAACTTTGTATAAAAACGTCGTAGACCCACCTTCATGTGTACATATCGACTCAGAATCGAAAACTGAACAAATGTCTGTGTGTATGTGTGTGTGTATGTATGTATGTGACCAACAAACTAGCTCATGTTTCTCGACACTAGCTGAACCGATTTGACCCGAACCTGTTGCATTCGACTTGGTTTAGGGTCCCATAGATCGAGTTTTATACAGATTGAAGTTTTGATAAGTAGTTCAAAAGTTATGTAGAAAAATGTGTTTTCACATATATCCGGATCTCACTTAAATGTATGTAAACAATTTCCGGGTACATCATCCGATCCATCGTTGGTTAGGTTATCAAAAGATCTTTCCAACGAGTCCAAAACAATGAAGATCTGGCAACCCTGTCTCGAGATATGCCTATTAAGTGATATTGATGTACTTTTTGGAAGCCGGATCTCACTTAAATGTATGTAAACTATGTCCGGGTCCACCATCCGACCCATTGTTGGTTAGGTTATGAAAAGACCTTTCCAACGAGTTCAAAACATTGGAGATCTGGCAACCCTGTCTTGAGATATGTACACTTAAGTGATATTGATGTACTTTTTTACTCCGGATCTAAAAAAGAGATGATTTTTTTTGTACAATTCCATCATATCAGCCATTGTTGGTAATAAGTGAGGAAGGCTCCAACCACATAGGTGGATTAAGTTAGTTTTTTTCTAGGGGATCCTTGGCCGAAATAAGTCGACTCGTATTTTTTTTGTTTGTCCATTAGGGTGACCTACGCCGTGTTAGGGTGATCCGAAAAATGGCAATTTTCGTCGATTTTCGCAAAAAACCACTTTTTTTCAAAAAATCATATCTCCGCGCCATTTTATCCGATATTAGCTGTCTTAGACGCAAAAAAAGTTTATTAGTTTGGCTATTTGGGAAAAATAGTGAGAAGTTTCAAAAATCTAGCTTAACATTTGAAAAGGCCATATGAAAACTTAAAATGCTGTTTTGAAGGTCTCGAGACTAAAGAGCCTATGCCTGAAAATATTTTTACCTGATTCCTCGGAAATTTTTACATAATATATCAAAAATGGTGAAGTTATGTTTTCAATACTCTGAGATACGATTTTTTGAAAAAAAAAACTGGGTTTTTCGACGCACCGCGCGCAAAAATGGGAAAATGACGAAAACGGAAAAAACGACTCTTTCACTAAAACTGCGATAACTTGAAAATTTCAGCGATGACCTATACATGTTAGGGTCTAATCTTTTAACTTGTGATTTGGATTTTGGTAAGTGACCATCATAATTTTAATTATTTAATAAAAACATAACCTAACTACAGCATAACAACATAACAGAAAGTTATGAGTTTGTCAAAGACTTCATCGTCCTTTTTTTAATAGGTGTTGGAAGCTGTTGCAAAAAGTTATTAAGGTTAAAAAAAAAACAATTTTTAACAGTAATTTGCAAAACCTATGAGAAAAAGTGGGTCTCGTGGCGCAGGGGTAGCGGCTTCGGCTGCCGATCCCGATGATGCTATGAGACGCGGGTTCGATTCCCGCCTTATCCACTGAGCTTCTATCGGATGGAGAAGTAAAACGTCGGTCCCGGTTTCTCCTGTCTCGTCAGAGGCGCTGGAGCAGAAATCCCACGTTAGAGGAAGGCCATGCCCCGGGGGGCGTAGTGCCAATAGTTTCGTTTCATGAGAAAAAGTATAACCAATCCTGGATGTATATTAGGGTGCATCACAAAAAAAAAGTTCTCAGATTACGGCAAACCAAGGTTCAGTTTGCCGTAATCTGAGAACTTTTTTGTTTGTTTGAATAACTCTAGTGGCTAGATTCCTTAAAGCAAAAAGCGCAGCTCAAAGTTTGGTAAAATAATGTGTTTGCCAACTCACACGAAATCGAAAAAACAATCCCCAACTTCTTTTCGAATCGCATGAACCTTTGTAGCCTGAAATGGTGATGATTTGCAAATTTGTAGTCAAAGGGTTTTAATGCAAAATAGCGTAATCAAAATTCCCAAAAATAACGTTTTCATCGAAAAAATACAAAAATAGTTTCTAAAATGTCGGTATTTTTCGTGACTCAACAATAACGACATGTAATTTAATGGAAAATTTTATGTTCCTTCCGAATTTTAAATAACCTGAGAGGGTCATCTTAAAGCAGATGTGACCAAAGTATGGCCCGCGGGCCATAGTCTTGTAAAATGGCCCGTTGATCGCTTGTAAAAAGATTTTATACTTTTTCAAAATTAAGGTTTATTTTTATCTTTTTCATGCTTATCTTTTTTTTATATGTTGATTAAAAATAATGATTTATTAAAATGTTGATCCCCACTTCAGGACACAGTTTCAATGTGAGTAAAACTAGTAAATATCGTCAAAACTTTCATCAAACATTTTGGAAATTCAGGCTTTCAGGATTAAGGCATACAATCAGTGGAATAAGGCGGTTGCAAGCTTTTAACAAAGTTTTGTCGACAACCCTCCCCTCCCCCCATTATTGAAAATTATTTCGAAAAATGATGGGCAAAAATCGTTTTAAAAAATCTAAAAAATCTATGGTAATTCAAGTGCAATCAGCTAAATCAATCAAAAAAGAATTCATCTGCGTTTACAATCATTTTGGGCATGTTTTGGTTTATTCAAACATAGTTTGAGCTTTAGAGAATTTTCGATGAATATTTTTTTAGCTAGAAGGTTTTTTTATATCGAGTCTTACATTTTTTTGAAAATAATTATTACAATCCAACTTTACGGGTTCAATAATTTTTTTTTTACAATTTTTTGTTGAAATTCTGACTCTCAACGATTTTTTATTAGTCACACTTAATTTAAAGATAAAATTACGCCGTTACATAAATTATTTTTGAAATATAAAAAAACGTTACTTAATCCACCAGAAGGTGGTTGCAGCCTTCCTCCTAAAAGCCTTGCAACCACACACTACGATAGCTTTGGCTAACGCTTACTTACTAAGCAAATTTAATGAACCATTTGAAAGCACCGCAGTGTTTGTGTGCGTGCACTGCTCGGAAAGTTCCGACAGCTATCCGCCGGAGCTTTCAAATTATGTAAAAAATGACCCTTTTTGTATCAACCAAAACAGTTTTTCGAACATAACTTAAAAAGTACTGCACCAAACCGGATGAAATTTAAAAAAGACTTAAAGAACCTGAAGATGAATCTAAAAACATAGATCCGGACAAAATCGGTCGAGCCAGTTCCGAGAAAAGTGAGTGAGAAAAAAAATTCTACGTCCATCCACACGCACAGACATTTGCTCAGAATTTGATTCTGAGCCGATATGTATACGTAAAGGTATATCTTGAAGGCTTATTTAAAAAGTTCAATTTTTGAGTGATTTTATAGCCTTGCCTCAGTGAGGTGTGAGTGAGTGAGTTTTTGCCCTGTAGGCCAAGAAGACGGCACTTTTTGGTCTCAATTTTGTCATATTCGGAATCCTCAGAAAATTTTACATTATATTGAGGTGTTGGAATTTTGAATTTGATTGGAAAAAATGCCATTTAGAATTAATTAAAATATTATTTAGAATTTTGACGGATTAGGGATAAAACAAGTTTTCGCCTACTTGATACATCATTTGACGTATTGATCATAGCGTAAATAAGATCTATTTCTTTTTTCAAAAATAATTTATTAAATTATTTTTTAAATCAAAATTACATCTCCAATAATTCTAACTTACGTGAAATTGACCGAGGATTCCAAATATGTCAAAATTGAGACCAAAAAAGCCGTCTTCTTGGCCTACAGGGCAAAAACTAACGTTGTAAAATGTTTGTTCTAGAAAAAATCGTAAAACTATGAGAAAAACTGCGATTGGCCAAAAAGTTAATTCCGTAAGCTTATAGTCTATGAAATTACCTATCTTTTGACCTATGGGAGTATGGGTGTTGGAGGCTGTTGCAAAAAGATATTAGGGTTTTAAAAAAATCCATTTTTAACAGTAATTTGCAAAAGCTATGAGAAAAAGTTAAACCAATCCTGGATGTCTATAGCACATTTTGAAGGGCTTCGAAAGACCATTCGAATGCATCTAAGAGAGTTGGAATTGATGAAGTTTTACGGAAATGCGAGCAATTTTAAGATTTTTCATGTGTTTTGGACCTCAAACTTCAATGCCCGTTTTACCCCACTTCCCTTTGTCATAGAGGGCTCATATTTGGCATGAGTTCATCTCATGTATAGACAAACAAACCCTGAAAGTTTCATCCAAATCGGAGCACCTCGATACGACCTCTAGAACAAACCGAGCAGAATCTACAAATACTGCCTCTTAAACAATAAAATCAACAATATCTATAGAAAACTTCCATGTTGTGTTTTCTATTAATTTGTGTTTACTAAGATGATGAAAAAAATAGAAATTAAAAAAAAAAACTTGAGCTGATAAATGTATTTTCTAGTTTTTTTTAAATTAAAATCACGTAATTTATTTTTATAAACATCTTATTTTCAAATTTGGCCCGCTAGCTCATTTGAGCTTCAATTTTGACCCGGTCTCCAAAAACTTTGAGCACCCCTGTCTTAAAGCATTTTTTTTTTCATTTTAAAATTTTGTGGTTTTGTTACTTTGCAGGGAAACCTATTTTTCGTTAGTGTTCATTTTTGTCAAAGTTCTAAAAAGTTGTAGAGCAAACAATTACATAAAAATGTAAACATAACGGAGCAATTCCCTTCGAATTCGGCCAATTTTATGTTTTGTATTTTTTTAACTGGCTCAAATTTTGTGGGAGCCTTCCCTATGACCAAAGAAGCTTTTTTGTGTCATTGGTTCACCCATGCAAGTCTCCATACAATTTTGGCTGCTGTCAATACAAACATGGTACGTAAATATTCAAACAGCTATAACTTTTGAATGAATTCTTTGATCAATTGGTATTTTCAGCAGCGAGGAACATTGAGAAAAAATAGATTCGCGATTTTTTTTAACATGAAACATTCGTGAAATTTTTCGATCTTTTCGGAAACAATATTTTGATTTTTTTTTTCAAAAGGTCGTAGAATTAAAGTTTGACCCTTTTTAAATGTTAAATAATGTTTCCGAAAAGATAGGAAAATTTTATTTCTCTTTATTTTGTGGTTCGTGATCAATTTTGTAATTGTCTGCTCTACAATCTTCAAGATCATTGTTATACTCTAAAAAAGATCCCCAAAAAGTTTCTTAAAACGAAATTTTGGTCTAGCCCCAAAACAAACTACAGGTAATTATAAAAAATGCAGAATTTTTAAAACTATTTTTGTATTTTATTGATGAAGATTACGTTTTTTCATAATTCTGAGTCTGAGGCGTCAATTTTAGCCTAAAAGTTCCTTTGACATAAATTTTTCAAATCATTACAATTTCAGGCTGCAAATTATTGAAATACACGTATTTTTTGAATGTTCAAAAAGGAAGGGAACGTATCGCCTCACCGTCATGAGATATCGGGGCGACTGGGTTAGTTGGCGTAAAACTACCCTAAATAAAAATATTTCCCACCACGTGTTTAAAAAATGTCTTTTATGGAAACAAGAATACAAAAATATTTTTTCCAATGGCTTAATCTTTCGTAATCTACCATAACATTTGTGATTTCAAACATTTCTAAGGGGATTCTAGTCCAAGTGGTTTTCCTTTGTGAACAAACAAATGGTGTTACTACCAAAGCAATTTTATATTTACTAAACTTTAAACCTGTTTACAAGTTTCAGCGATTTGTTTGAATCATTGATAGAATCAGTTAGACTCGGATGAACGTCCGATTCATCCGTTGAACTCAGCTACGCCAGTCAAAGACCACAGATCAACAGACTTGATGTGTAAAGCTAATCCCAGTAAACTCTAGCTCCTCATTAAATCACTTCTTTACATCTCGAATGTCACGTCGATGCTGCTGAAGCATACAATTATAAGTTGTTGTGTCTACTTCTTCTGGTAAATGCTGTTATTCTTCTCAATCTGATTACGGCCCACAACGCTGCAGCGATAAGGGGAAAGTCCGGCTGCACTTGGAAACAAAATAGACGTTAAATTTCAAACATAAATCATCCCCGGCTACTGGCTTTTTCTGCTGCTACTGCAGTGCTGGGCAACGTAAATTCCCTCCATGCGAGGCAGGCTGGCTAGCACAAGTGTCAAAGTTTAAGTGAAACAAATTTGAATACGTCACCGCCAATTGAAGCCGGGCCGCGCGGATTGGCCACGAATGGGGCTGAAATGAATGCGTTACACGTGACCTGAAATGAGCTCGCGACGCAGACACAGACGGTTGCTGCGAAATTCGTCAGTCTTTGGCCTGCCTAATTGATGACCAGCCAATTGAAGGAAGTTGGCGCTGGTTCTGGGGCCGGAAACGAGTGGTTTCAATTCGGCGTCTAAACTTAGAAACAGGAGCAACCTACGAGAGCTGTACGGACCGAGTGGTCCGAGTTGCTGAATCAAAATCAGTTGGCACAGTAATTGGTTCATTGACCGACATGTGATTCGTCGTGACGTCAGTAATTGGATTAGAATATGTATAACGCGAGCTAGTTGGGAGTTTGGGAAATCAGCTGTTTTATGGATGAAAAGGTGTTTGAATTTTTGGAATTGAAAGACGCAACTTTTGGTACCCAAACAGGTTATCGCTGAAATTTTCACGTTATCGCAGTTTTTTTGTGAAAAAGGCAGATTTTTACCCGTTTTCGGGTAAAGGATCCTAAGGATGACAGTTTTCGTGAGTTGCGCGTTTTCACCGACAGATGGCAAGTGGGCCTCGTCGTCGCAACTCAAAATTTGCATGGGAAACTCCTTTTTTGTGACGGTCATCGCGGCACGCTCCCTCCAACTGAGACTAATATTTCAACGTGGCGTATCTCTAAAAAAATTACAAATGTTTGGCAACATAATATCGAAGCCCACACAAAAAAAAAACAGGTACGCTCAGTTTGTATAGTAGCTGCCAACATGCTCCCGGGCTGCGAAAAATGCAAATTTTTGGACCACCCTATTTCGGATAGGAGCACCCTAATCGCCAAACAAAAAAATACGGGTCTAACTAATTGGGTCAAAGAACCCCGCCTCCAAAATTTGGATTTGGAGACATCCAGCCATCTCTGAGAAGTGTGACTCTTGACCACAATTTTATTATTCAGCGAAACACAAAAAATGTTTCCAATCAAGAACTTAATAAATTCATCAAAAATCAAGTTTATTTTCAAATTTTATTGTCAAATTTTATTCTCAAATAAAAAAGGAGGACGTTCCCTCCGAAATCTATCTGTATTTGGCAATCTGGGGGAAACTCTGGAACTCCCTATAACCTTGAGAAAGCCTTTCTAAGACCCCAACTTTGACGACTTGTAATTCCAGCAAATTTTAACCAATCAGATCGTTTTCGGTTGCCTTCGTCTGGCATTTAAAAAAATACTTAAATTTTCTATTTGCAGCCTTCAAAATTTTGGAACACTGCATTTTTTCCTCCCGTTTTTTTTTTTTTTTTCTGAACTGGGATCTAAAAATCAAAAATTGTTTTCAAAATAAATTGTAATCGATTGTAATTTTGTAAGTGGATATTTTAATGTTTGAGCTTTTATATTTTTTCCCTTAACTTTTGGGGAAATTTTGAAAGGGGCGGGGGTACACAACGGTGAAATAACAATTCATGATCATGCCGTTTTTAACATACCTAACATTGCCACTTTGGAATCGATTTCTGAATGCCACTGTGAACTCTTCTGGTATTCAGTTTGCCAGGTTTTCATTTTCAATAATATTTCTCAAAGAAATACTTTCCGAAAAAATACTTTCCAAAGCATATGATTGATTTTCTAAAGCGAAAACTTCGGAAAAGCGATCAAAATGGTCATAATTAGTGTTAGTGAATTTTCAAGTTTCACACAATTCCCGCGAAATCCGGTGAAATTTTTGGATTTTTGGAAATCAATGCATATAAACAAATGTTACAAATGTTTTACACCCAACGATTAAAGTGTGAATATGATTAGTTTTCAATTGAAAAACGTTTAAATAAGTATGTTAAAAATATAAATTTTCATTGAAATAAAAATGAGACCGATTGTAAACAATGTGTTTAACACTGGAACGCCCAACGCATGTCCAACTTACACGGACGCCCAAGCCTCCCAAAAAAGTTGGAACGGTAACTTCAACACGCCCGTTCTCGGGCATAACTCAACCAATCGGGACGATTCTTGTTCCCAGTGTTTTGTAAGAATGTCTAGATAATACTAAAATTTTGCAGAACTTGATTTGAACAACTCTGTAATTTCTGCGACCGAAAACATCGTTCCAACTTTTTTTAAACGACTGCCTCCGCGGAATTTTCGGAGAATTTTTTTACACGCGAAAAAAAAAGTTGGAACGATGTTTTTGATCGCAAAAATTACAGATTTGATCAAATTAAGTTCTGCAAAGGTCTAGAATCAACTAGACATCCTAACAAATCACTGGAAAGAAGAATCAACTTGATTGGTTGAGTTATGCCCGAGAACCATTTAATGTTTTCAAATAATTTTGGCCCCTCCAAGCTTTTTGCAAATTTGAAGATTTTGAACCACATATTAGAACAACCCGTAGAACATCAAATTTTTTTAAAGCTTCTATCCATATTTTATACCTTTTTCAGAGTACCGTGTAACTTTTAAAATTAAAAATCACTTTTTCCTATGATAAAAAAGATTTTGATTAAAATTAGATAATTTAAGTTTTTATAATTTTCAGTCACAACACAATATATTTTATGGTTTCTTTGAAATATTTTGTTAAAATAGAAGTGCAATCAACTGAAAACAAATGCATTCCCTCCCTTGTAACTTTTAGCACGATTAAGTTCGTATGAAAATATTTCTGATATTATTGATATATCCGTGTACAGTTTGGATAAGGGTTTATTGAAAACTAATTTTTTAAGAAATTTATGATCGTGTTTCATGTACTGAGGTAAATTCCTTGGAACAACAATTTAATCACAGTCCAGACACGATTATATGAAGGCCTCGGAATTCACGAAATTTAATGGCTTGAATGCCCAATATATAATAAAGTATACTAATATCTTAACAATTGAAGTCGTGTTTTATCATTTCAAACATGCATCCTCACAAAGTGTCTACAAAGTACACGTACGTGACTGCCGGATGGTTAACCTATCTTAGGTTATTTTAGTATTTTCACGCTCCTTGAAATTTTTAGGTCACTTCGTGTACGCACGAAAGCAAGCAGAAGTGAAGTGCTCAGCACTCTATCGTTTTTTGGATTTTTTCGCCATAATTGATTGTGATTACCAGCGAGTTCACAGGTACACACACCCTGTACCTGTTGTACTTCGACCACGGCACCGTCAAAATTAAAGACCTGCGGTGAACTAAGGCATTGGACGGATTTTGGGTAAACTGGCGGTTCTACTAAAAAAAAAAAGTCGGACGCAGCACAATGCCACCGATGCCAGAAATTCGACCTGAATCACACCTCTCGGAGGTGCGTGCACTGCCGTGCAAAGCGGACTTGGGGGACAAGGCAGCGCAAACGAAAGCGTGCATCAAGTGCGCCAACTGTGGAGGTAACCATACCAGCAACTACTGTGGATGCAGAGCACGGAAAAACTACCTCGAGGAGCAGTAAAAGACGAACAAGAAAGCAGCAGCGTCCCACCCTCCTCAGCGAAGCACGAACGTAACCGTGCAAAATAACTGTTTGTATCTTGATTATTCATCAATACAACCGAATTGAATTGAAATTTTGTGTATTGGGATAGTAGTCCCCATGAAAATTGCATTTTTTTAGCGTGAAAAATCACTTAGCCTAGTCAAGAATGAATTGTTCGCTCTACAGCATTGCTTTAGCGTTCCCGATTGCGAGTTTCCTACTCGAAACTAGATGTCCCAAGGCTTAATTGTTGAGGCAATTGCAAACTCCTTTTTACATCTAAGCCGAGCTTCCGTGGCCGTGAGGTTACGGGTTTCGCCTTGTAAGCGGAAGGTGATGGGTTCGATTCCTGTCTGGCTCGGCAAAGTCAGATCCCTTAAAAGAGTAAATATGCTCACTGGGAATACTGACCGGTAGGGGATGGGTTTCGACAAGCGGCGTGCTGGATTTTCAATCCAGAGGTCGTGAGTTCGATTCTCGTACCGGGATGATGAAGTTTAAAAAAAAAAGCTTCCATCCACCCCAGGATTTGAACTGACGACCTTTGGCTTGTTAGTCCAACTACCCACCAGCGACTTCACCGAGACAGGATCCAGGGAGACGACTCCTACACCTGGACGGAGCTAACGACCTAACCTCTAGGTTAGACCGGAGCAAACATTTACTTCCCCGTCCGACGGAAGGCTTGGTCAGACGAATCTCGTCTCAAAATTTGCCACCGGGGCCTTCTGGGATCGAACCCAGGCTGACTGGGTGAGAGACAACCTACACCACGGGTCACGGACACCAGTCATGAAAATTACTATCATTTTTTTTTCTATGAAATGTTAAGCGTTAAGGTTCATTCAGGATCGGTTCAGAGAATCCGGATGTATTTCCAGCTTCAGTTACAAACAAGTAATCAGTGCACAGCAGAGCGGCTTGTGCTTGTTTTTCAAGCAAGGAACGAATTCCTCACTGCAACGCTCTGACTCCATCTCCGTACTCCAGACACATTGTCTGGAACGACCCGCGAAAGATCACTCGTTTCTCCTTCATCGGATCTAGAAGCAGCTGGACGCGCCTGGGCTGTCCGAACCTCCTCTCTACTCCAGCTACTTTGTATCAAAACAACAAGCTTCGTCCCGTACAGAGATCACTCGCACAAACGATGATTAATGGAGTCCGGCACGATCACACAAACGCAGATTTCCGAGAGAGTCGTACAATCTAGTCTGGAATTGTGGTCGCCTCTGGACCGAAACGAGTCCAGAGAGAGAGAGAACGGGAGAATTCCGTGCATTCTCTCGCTCTCGCTGACCCTGGACTCTGTGAACCAAGCCCCCTTCATTGATCTCGTCCACTCGTCACCGGCCAGCCGGCCCATTCATTCTACTCCGATCCTCCGGGTGAGCGAGCACAGTTCGTGTGTAGAACACGACGACGACGACGAAGACGCCGAGACGACCTCCTATCAACGCAGAACAGTATTCGGACGCGCCGTAGTCGCTGGTGGTCGTTATCACTTGACCGACCACAGTCACAACGGGAGAGGTTATAAATTCCCGAGCCGGGATGAACCCGGGCTTAGTTGCAACAGGAGTCGCCGAGTGAAGAACGGTCCAGTTCAAGAACGAGCACGAGCGAGCAGTGAGCGTCTGTGTCAAGGCAAGAACCGAGCCAAGTGATCCCGAGTCAACGTCAACGTGCTCTGTGGGATACCTCCGGGTAGTCTACAGTCTCTTTGGTGCCCCGGACCTACTAGCAAGTCACCAAGAGGAAAAATGGGAAAAATGAACACTACAGTGTTGACCTCCGTGCTGCTGGTGCTCATCGGGGGAACCTACTTCGTCACAGCTAATGGTACTTATTCTTAAGGATTCTTCACATTTCCTCACAGAGGACTACCAGAGGAATCTCTGGGGGCCTACGTGACAAAACGCGGCGCAAAAAAGTGGGTGTGTTCTAGGAAAAACAGTTCTGATCATCCGACAGCTTCAGGAAGTGCAAAATGCAATTTTTCAATCAAGTTCATCAGCGGCGATCCAGCTGGTAGTTAAGCGTCTAGGATCAGCTGCTAGGCAACCATCGATAGCAGAGACACGTTGCAATGCCGAAGCACTAAACGAAGACGTCAACATCGTCGTCCACGGAACACTAAGGTCAAATGAAAAACAATTTATGTAAAAAGCCAGCAGCGGCTGATTGAAAGTGTGCCTTAATTCTCTATAATACGCGACAAAGAAGCAACGAGAGCTGACGAAGAATTGATGTGATGGGGCACGTTATTACAGTTTCAATTTGAAATGCTTAGGGTTGGATATGAATGCTACTGAGTGGTTGCTGAATGTGGTCTGCTAACTGAGTTACTAACTGAAAATATGTGAAGTATGTGACAAAATGTGAATCGAATGGCCCGATGTATGAGAGTGAAAAGAAGTGAATGAGTGATAATCTGGGGAAAGCTTAAGACAATTTAGTGAACAAACCAATCTCAAATCATGTACAAAAAACTGTAATTTTTTGTATTCCTTATAACGTTGAGGAGGAGCACTTCGACTCTGAGGATATTTTTTTCAACTGGTTTCCGTAAAAAAATGTGAAGAGACAGAAATTAGAGATCTAATGGACTATACTGACCACAACCGCACAGCTGTCCCTTCTGAATTTTGAACACTTGTGGGATATTCGAACCAGATTGTAGCTTTCAAAAATATTACGATCCTCTGTAAAAAAAACTAATTAAATAAATAAAATAAATTACAAGCTGACCCGTCAACATTTCAATGAGCAAAGTATTTTAAAATACAATTTAAATCCGGATACACATATTTACACTTGGAATTTTTAGAGCGCCCCCCGCGGAATTCGAATCAGCAACCTCTGGATTGTGAGTCCAGTGCACGGTTCAATTGATCCTCACGGACGATTTTTTATTTTTCTTAAAAAAAACTTGAATCGGAATCGGAATCTCACAAAAAATATATTCAATTATCTCAAACATTATTCGACGCAAGAAAATTCATTTATGATTGTTTTCAGCTGATTAGACCTATATAATCATTAAAACCTGGAACATCATTTGAAAAGGGCGCATAAGCACGTTAAAACTGTTTTGCAAATTCCGAGAAAATATTTTTTTTTCGAAAAGGCTCGAAATGTTATACAAAGCGGGCTTTATTTTAAGAGCGAGTCCACGAGCAAAGCATACCCATCTCGCATCGACCTTACCAATCTGCCTGAAATTTTCAGGGGTTGTTTGTACATATAAAACTAGCATCTGGTCAAAATATGAGCACTCTAGGTCAACGGGAAGTGGGGCAAATCGGGACACAAAGTTTGAAGGTCCAAAAACGTCAAAAATCTTAAAAAGGCTATAACTAAGGCAAAATTCAATTTATTTTCAAAATTCAAAATGCATCTGAAAGAGCTTAAAAAATGCAACAAAATGCAGGGTAGAGCATCCCAATTGGTTAAATCTAAAGGGAGTTATTGACATTTTAGTGAAAAAATAGCATAATTTTCAAACTCAAATAAAAAAGTGTTCCATCCAGATATCAACTCGGTTCGACCTGCAGCTTGTAGTGGACATCTGGGACTACCATCTGAGACTGAGAACGCTTTGGGTAAGGCAGTTTAACATATTAAATAGACACTTTTACTTTTAGTGAATTTTTTGGTTGTAAATTATTGCTCGGGGGACCCCTTAGATCCCATTTTCTGGTGATAATTTTATCATATTCGTGTTCCTGAGACAATTTCACAATAGAAACATGCATAAAAATGTTTATTTTGATCCATTTTAACCCTTTAAAAAATAAAAGTAAAAAAAAATCTTCGATTCACATTTATTGAAAATCAAGCTCGTTTCCAAGGATACTAGATGACACCAGAAAAAAGCAGGTTCTTAATTTTTTTTAACTTTTATTTTTTAAAGGGTTAAAATGGATCAAAATAAACTTTTTTATGCATGTTTCTATTGTGAAATTGTCTCAGAAACACGAATATGATAAAATTATCACCAGAAAATGGGATCTAAGGGGTCCCCCGAGCAATAATTTACAACCAAAAAATTCACTAAAAGTAAAAGTGTCTATTTAATATGTTAAACTGCCTTACCCAAAGCGTTCTCAGTCTCAGATGGTAGTCCCAGATGTCCCCTACAAGCTGCAGGTCGAACCGAGTTGATATCTGGATGGAACACTTTTTTATTTGAGTTTGAAAATTATGCTATTTTTTCACTAAAATGTCAATAACTCCCTTTAGATTTAACCAATTGGGGTGCTCTATCCTGCATTTTGTTGCATTTTTTAAGCTCTTTCAGATGCATTTTGAATTTTGAAAATAAATTGAATTTTGCCTAAGTTATAGCCTTTTTAAGATTTTTGACGTTTTTGAACCTTCAAACTTTGTGTCCCGATTTGCCCCACTTCCCGTTGACCTAGAGTGCTCATATTTTGGCCAGATGCTAGTTTTATATGTACAAACAACCCCTGAAAATTTCAGGCAGATTGGTGAGGTCCAAACGACGTCCCATACAAAGGGGTATGCCCTGTTCGTGGACTCGCTCTTAAATGTTTTTAATGTGAAATCGAATTTGCAATCAAATAGTACTTTACAGAAATGTTGGTTAAGTGAACCGTTTTTGATATAATATAAATTATTGCCACCTCATGTCTGATTTTAACTAAAAGAAATGCAGTTTTAAATTTGTTAAGTGCTAAAATGATTTTTTTTAAATAAGATTTTCATTTCAAAATGGCCAAATATTCAATACAACTTGTATTGGTGGAACCGTGGTGTAGGAGTAAGCGTGGTTGCCTCTCACCCTGTCGGCCTGGGTTTGATCCCAGAAGGCCCCGGTGGCAAATTTTGAGACGAGATTTGTCTGACCAAGCCTTCCGTCGAACGGGGAAGCAAATGTTGGCTCCGGTCTAACCTAGAGGTTAGGCCGATAGCTCCGTCCAGTTGTAGGAGTCATCTCCCTAGATCCTGTTTCGGTGGAGTTGGTGGTAGACAGTTGGACTAACAATTCAAAGGTCGTCAGTTCGAATCCCGGGGTGGATGGAAGCTAAGGTGTAAAAAGAGGTTTGCAATTGCCTCAACAATCAAGCCTTCAGACACCTAGTTTCGAGTAGGAATCTCGCAATCGAGAACGTCGTGGCAATGCTGTAGAGCGAATAATTTGAATTTTATTTTGTATTGGTGACCCAAATGCAAAAAATGGTTTCATCATAGGAATGGCCTCTAGAAAAATTGAGTAAAAGAGCAATTCTCTCAGATTTCGGTCATTCGATTTTTTTTTGTATTTTTCAATCCGACTAAAACTTTTTTGGTAGGTATGCCCAAAGCCATTTTGCATCACTAGTTTTTCCATATAATTTTCCATACAAATTTGGCAGCTGGCCATACAAAAATGATGAATGAAAATTCAAAAATCTTTATCTTTTGAAGGAATTTTTTGATCGATTTGGTGTCTTGGGCAAAGTTGTAGGTATGGATACGGACTACACTGAAAAAAAAAATGATACACGGTTAAAAAAATTTGTGATTTTTTATTTAACTTTTTGTCACTAAAACTTGATTTGCAAAAAAAACTATTTTTAATTTTTTTTTATTTTTTGATATATTTTAGAGGACATCAAATGCCAACTTTTCAGTAATTTCCAGGTTCTGCAAAAAATCTTTGAGCGAGTTATGAATTTTTGAATCATTACTGATTTTTTCAAAAAATCGAAAAATTGGTCGCAAAAATTTTTCAACTTCATTTTTCGATGTAAAATCAAATTTGCAATCAAAAAGTACTTTAGTGAAATTTTGATAAAGTGCACCGTTTTTTAAGTTAAATCCAATTTTTAGGTGACTTTTTTGAAAATAGTCGCAGTTTTTCATTTTTTCAAATTAGTGCACATGTTTGCCCACTTTTGAAAAAAAACAATTTTGAAAAGCTGAAAAAATTCTCTATATTTTGCATTTTTGAATTTTGTTGATACGACCCTTAGTTGCTGAGATATTGCCATGCAAAGGTTTAAAAACAGGAAAATTGATGTTTTCTAAGTCCCACCCAAACAACACACCATTTTCTTATGTCGATATCTCAGCAACTAATGGTCCGATTTTCAATGTTTTAACAATCATTCATTCGTAAAATTTTCCGATCTTTTCGAAGAAAATATTGAATGTTTGACTCTTTTGAAATGTTAGTCTTGGCTTAAAAAAATTTAAAATATTTTTTTTTGGAAAGATCGGAAAATTTTACGAGATCATAACTCCAGGGAGTCCTTGGATGCCCCAGGACATCCTAACATATTAGCAAAGTACTACTCACTGAAGCTATGCGAGTATGTTCCGTTGTCAAAACCGGTCGACATTTTGCTCGTTACGGTAGTATACCCACAGATCTTAACTCCAGGGAGTCCTAGGAGAACCCAGGACACTCCAACACATCAGCATAGTAGTCTACCATACTCACTGAAGCCATGCGGGTATGATCAGTGGTCAAAAACCGCCGACATCTTGCTTGTTACGGCGGTAGACTCACCGGTCTTAACTCCAAGGAGTTCTCGGATGACTCAGACCATCCCAATAAGTTGTTACAACATTGCACTGAAGCCTTCCATACTCACTGAAGCATTCTGGGTCGGATCCGGTTTCAAAACCTTGAAGTTTCGACTTGTTTCTATGGGATGCCTCTTGCATGAACGGTTCAAACGGATAAAAACAAGAGAAATCATGTTTCAATCATGCTAAGACATATTAGAACTCATAGTTTTTGCTGATACGCGTCGAATGAAGTCAAGATGAGCAAAATCCATAATAAAATGGAGATTTTAAAAATGATTTTAGAATTAGCAAAAATACGATTTTTTGTATATTTTTACCCAAAATGCTCAAACTTCAACAACATGTAACTTTTGAACCCCAGGGTTTAGAGAGTTGGTCCGGAAGACTTTTTTTCATGTCTCGGTGAGATCTTTCGAAAAAAGTTGGTCCCGTTCGTGTACATCCTTGGACCAGCTCCCATACAAATTTGCCCATCCTCCTTTAAGAAAAAAGACCGATTTCGTAGAGAATTGCTCAAAATAAAAAATGCTCAAAATTTGCCTTTTTCTTAGAGAATTCCTCTATTGTTTTACTGACAATAATCCTAGTAGACAATGTTGTGATTGTGTTTACCGCAAGTGTGGCTATCCAGTCAAAAGTGATGAGGACTCAAGTGGAATTTTGATGTTAACGGTTTTCAAAATCGTCTCACAATGCTTATTTGTATAGGTACTGGATGTTCTAAGGATAACAAGATTTTACAGCGCCACCAAATAAATCCTTCGGAACGGTAGAACATTGACAAAGGTCAAAATGAGTTTGTCTTGAACGATGACCTGTTTTGATAAAGCCTATGACTTGAAGTCAACCATGTCATTCAATTTTAAAAACAATGGAGAGAACAGTTTTCAAAACAATTCCCTTAAAAACATGAGTTTTGGTTCAATCTAAGTGGAGATATGACAAATTTCGTAAAAATGCAACCGCCAAGAAAATTTCCTTGATTTTTGATTTCCTTTCACACATTGAAAACCACCTACTAAGATATTTGTAATGATAAAAAAGTTTGTTTGGATATGAAAAATACAAAAATTTGATGAAATTCATCAGAGTTATTTGGTTAAAAACCCATAAAAAAACTCAATAGGCAGTGCAATGATTTAAAAGTAATAATCAAACTTAGATAAGAGCAATAAAATTAAAATATTTCCTTTGTATTTAAATTTTGGATATACAAATTTGAACAAAAGAGAATGTTAAACTTATGATATTTCGCTAAATATATCCTTCAATCTTTTGTCATTTTAAATCATGACACCGCCTATTGAGATTTTTTATGGGTTTTTAATCAAATAACTCTGATGAATTTCAACAATTTTTTGTATGTTTCATGTTCAAACAAACTTTTTTATCATTACAAATATCTGGAGTTTTTTTTTGAAAAGGTCCAATAAACCAAATTTCCAGTTTTTGCTCTTTGGGTGTTTTTGAAACCGCCTTGAGTCAGGGGTATTGAAAAACACCCAAAATGCAAAAACTGAAATTTTGGTTTATTGGACCTTTTCAAAAAAAAACTCCAGATATCTTTGTAGGTGGTTTTCAACGTGTGAAAAGAAATCAAAAATCAAGGAAATTTTCTTGGCGGTTGCATTTTTTACGAAATTTGTCATATCTCCACTTAAAAAGGTTAACGACCAGAATTTGATATCTGAGCAATCCACTTGTAAAGCTGACCCGCACCCATTATCTATACAAACATTGTACAAATCTATACGGGCTTCAAAAAAATCGAACACAAATCAAATTACACAAATTGGAAACCTTCTTTTGTAAGCTTCTCCATGACTTCAGCAAGTGCAAAACAATTATTGAAATCGACTTGTGACAACAAAGCAAAACTACAACGACAACAAGTTTACAATCATTGTCATGGGAAATAAACTGCACAAGTCTAGACAGAATGTGGCCAGGCCATTCCGAATTCTTTATTTGTTTTGATTTGTTTTGCTTCAACGCTACCGAACAACAAGGAAACCCGCTAAAATTTATAAAACAATGTCATAGGGGAACTATACCCTTTCTCAGCCTATTTCTATTATCGGCCTATCAGCACTTTGATCATGGATTACAGCTTTCATAAAGTGTTTTTAACTGTTTCAAAGTAATAAATAGCTCAAACAAAAGTGATCAAGCAACTCTCCATTGTTAATACATCTGAAAATGTTGATTTAATAGCGGAAATCGGCAAAAGTGATGAGAATTGGTCGAACGGCTTAGAGTGATTAAAATGGGCATATTTCCCCTAGTTGGCACAGTTTAAAAACGAGTAATGACCGCTTCTCATTGAGAATGACCGTTTAATTTACAATTTCAGCGTGGTAAACAACAACGGTGAAACAGATCAAATAATCTTATCGCCTGCCAGCTGCTAGTGAAAGGTCAAAAAATTAAATTTTCGCAAGCAAAATTACTACTACGCGAGCCAGAATCAATGACATCCCCAACGGGGCGATAAGCGCGAACTAGTTCCCACCAGTTCGGGCAATCTACCAAGTTTTGCAGTACTGTACACGAGGTCGATCTAGAACATCCAGGTCACACCCTCTTTGCACACGCGTCATGAATAAAACAACGAGTTGCCTCGTGCCTTCTATTTTTGGCTATCTGACCCCTCGAAATTGTGTTACAGCTAAACACCAAAATCAGTTCTCTTTCGACGGTTCTTCATCGTTTCAGCCGTGGAACGAAACTGCGTGCTGCCACTGAAGCCGGACTGGTCCTTCTTCTCGCCGCTGATCTTCAGCCAGGACGGAACGCTCATCTCGACGGAGAACGTGAGCGACGAAACCGAGGACATTACGCTGGCCGTGGGCGATGAGGTGCTGCTGTCATGCTCGCCCAACTACTTCCGGGAGTTTTCGTCCGAGAAGGTGCTGAAGGCGAAGTGTAAGAAGGACAAGACTTTGGGTGAGTTGTGGGTTGGGGTGGTGTGGAAGGTTTGGATGATCTAACAGTTACTTTGTTGCAGTTGTCAATGGTATGGACAAGAACTTCGTGTCCGAGTTGTCCTGCGAGGTGCGATCCATCGAGGAGATCATCGTTCCGGTTCGCGGATGCCCGAACAACGCGAGATCCATCGAGTACGGTTACACCAACCCGGTGAACGAAAAGTCCTACATCCTTGGTGAGGCATGTTACGACGTGAAGCGTGGTCAAACGCTGTTTGTGCACACCAAAATCAAGTCCGGAACGAACACGGTGGATGCGTTGGCCTTGAGGACGGTCAACAACGTGAGCTACTTCCGCCAGGAACATCCAACCTCGCGGTATAAGATTGAGATGAACAAGGCACTAAACATCAACGATCAAGCCGAGAGGTTCAAGGCGGTGTTCGGAACCAAGAATGTGCCCAAGATCGAAGCCCGTCGGTACATCAACGAAGATCTGCTCACTCACAAGCAGTACCAATCGGTGCTGAAGCTCGCCTGGAACTACCAGATCATGAAGGATTTGGACGCGCTTGACAACTTCGACTACCTCGTCACTGACATCACCGATCTGGACGCCAAAGAGATCGAAATCTACACCGGAGCTCACGGCGTGCTCTCCCTGAAAGACAAAAACGACAACAACGTGGACGTTTACCTCAAAGAGAACCGATTTCCGGTGCCCAAGTTCCACTGGACGGTGGTCCGGTCGGGCAACAAGGCGGTCGCGTTCGCCATCGTCAACAAGCCCCAGCTGTCCGACAAGGAGCGCGAAAAGGACGCCTTCTGTACGAGCATCTGCGATCAGCTGACGTGGATCAGCACGCTCAAGGAGAACGACTCGTACAGCAATCCCCGGTTCGGGTACGTCCTGTGCTGTGAGCTGAACGATTTCCGCAAAACCATCAAAGAAATGCCCCCTCTTACGGGCATCTCCGAGGTTCTGAAGTGAGGTAGAAGACCCCGACCACGGCTGTGAAGGTTCAGAATTCAGAAAAAAATAGCAAAACAAAAAAAACGCTGGCATGTGATTTAAATTTTTAATTTTTTATTATTTAAAGCTAAACAAGCGACAAACCAAAGCGATTGTACAGAATGCTCTCTTAGGATAGGCAAACAACACTATGAATAAAAGTACAACCATTCCTACTTCTCCCTCGTGTTTGTGTTGATTAACCTTTGCCGAACTGATCCACTGACCTGGTTAGGGTGGGGACTGTTTCTGTTTTCTTTCGATTCGGATGCTTCACAGTGATTTGTTACGGCGGGATGCGACGAAGTCGCTCGCGAAAGGTTACTGGGTAAGATTAGCATTTTAAACTGCATGGGTCCACTTTCGAATCGGTGATGCACACAAATAATGTCATTCATCATCTTTTTTGTACGGATTTTTGGAGATTTTTTATATCGTATACCGCCTAGAGGCGGGTTTGGGTTGTAGATATAATTTTCAATGCAGTGCAACCAATTTATTGCCACAAGTAATTCATATCAATGTTATTTAATCGGTACCCAACTCCACAAACATATCACTTAGCAATGTTGCGGTGAAAGCAATCTGCAACTTATTACGTTGTTAACATGTAATCTGAGCCTTTAAAACATCTACCCACAGCTATTCAAAAGGTGCCAACTGGGCATAAAAAGATATTAATTACGCGACAGTCAATTACCGTCAGTTAATGAGATAACTAATTCATGCCAACATCAGATAGGGCAGTCTCTGGCAATCTGCCTAACTTCCGACGGTAAACGACTCATTAATCAACCCGTTGGTTTTATTTATTCTACGACAATATGGATCGTCACCTTTTGTGTACTTCTTTTTATTCATAGATTATGCAACACAGACTCTTCGGCAATCGTCACTTCAAACTTCCTCATTGTTGTTAATGTCGTCGAAAGTTCCTCTTCCTGAAGTTTGAAGCAGTTTTCGGTTTTGTCGTTGCTGCTCGTCGGTGACAATTGAAGGTGCTTAACCCTCGCTGCTGCCGTCTTTAATGTTAGTACCCCTCCATCCGCGTTGTCACTTTTGTTTTCGAAACCGATTTTAAGTACGGCATTAGGTATTTGCCTGCCATCGCCATCATTTTGTCGGAGTTGTGCTATCTTGGCACTAGTTGATTTCGGGCCAAATTGTGATGAAAATCTTACGTTGTAACCGATTTCATGATGTTTCTTGCAGTCATTTTAAATCACCAAAGATCCATTACAAATCAGGAGATTTCACCAAACAAGTAAAAAATGTGACACAAAAAATTGATTGAATGTTTTACAAAGTTGATTAAAAGTTCTGAATTTGGATGATTTTAAAAATCGGTAGTAACTTTTCAATAGGGTGAATCCTTGATTGTAAACAAACAGCATACCCCTTTGTTCAAGTGACAGTTCACGTTAAATAAGTTTCTTTTGAAAGATTTTGGAGATGTTTTTGCATTGTATTGCATCAAGTCTATCTTTCATCGGTGACAAGAGTTTGCTAGAATAGTTTTATTTTTGATATATTTGAGAAAAACTCATTGTGACTACAGGGCATCAACGCTACAACTTGGACGGGACGGGAGGTCTTCTATTGTGGCATGATTATTTGTGACTTTTGCGACCGATTTTATGGAGGCACTTTTACTATCGCACGCGCGCTTCTTGCAACGACGACGTACGAACGGACAGGTGGTGAACATCATCAACGTGACACTGCTGGGAGGGAGGGAAGGTACTTCCACCGAGGGAACATCCGTAGCATGCATAAAATACGAAAGTTTGAAACTCTTTGGCAGTGAGAGTGGTAGCGATTTTATTTTGCACACAATCGCTGAAAAGTGGTAAAACTTTTAAATTCTCAAAAATAGTCTGAGGATTTCCGAAAAATTCTTAACGAAAGTAATGTTTAATCATATCGAAGTGATGACATTTCACCGTCGGCAACGACAAACCGTGCCAGTAATTTTGACCATTTCTTCCAGCATTTTTCCCCACTGTGCATAACAATAGGAACGTGCTTATAGCTTCTCATACATACGCGGTGGGCTTCCAGACATCGAGATGCCAGTGACAGTGACGCGATTTGAATGCAAACTGATGTAATATTACGCGCAGGTGAAAATTTTCCAACGCATATTTTGGCAATCGCAATACCAGCATTACCGGATGTGCACTGCTTAACGGAATGCAAGTACGCAAGAAAATGCGATAAGAATTAAATTTTATTTGAAAAATTTCACATCATACAACATATTCATCACTTTTTTAAAGGAAAACATCTCAATCAAATTAAAATCCAGTCTCAAAATTTATAAAAATCCATTAAGCGGTCAGCCCAGACTTGAGACTGGGCTGCCAAATCTTCAATTTTTATACTCGTTCATTTATCTATCAAAAATGTATGAAGCTTAAGTCAATTTCTGGCCACTTATGTCACATCCGGATATATGAAAAAAAAAACTGATAAGGTATAACGTCGTCGGTATAACTGTTTAACTACTTATTAAAAATTTAAAAAAAAATTGAAACTTGGTGTATGGAACCCTAAACTGGTTCGAAAGTCTTAAGAGGTATCAATTCTTTAAGTAGAAATAAGAAACTGTGCCAATTTTGAGCGAAATCGGTGTCGCTATTGGTCGTTGAATGGAAAAAAAATATGAGGAAAAGCAATAAAATCAAAATTTTGGGTGGCGATAAATGAGTCAGATCATTGTTATGTGTGAGATTACTAAGTAAAATTTAAAAAAAAAAAACAAATCTGTTCATACAAAAACGTCTTCTTCGCTAAAAGATATCATTGTTACTTATGTTTGCTTAAAGTATCCCTGAGGTCGATTTTTTTATTGTTACTCTAATACCGTAAAACGGGGTGACTTTGATCGCCGGGGTGATTTTAATAGGTTTGAATTTTTTCCGCAAACTGAAGAGAACAAATTAAATACGTATGGCATGCTATGGAATCATAATGACCATGTTCAAAGTACCTCAAGAAGAAGTTTTCATTTCACCATTTTGAAAAGTTTAAAAAGTTATTTGACAATAATTTAAAAAAATATTGTTAAAAATAATTATTTAAATCATCTCAAAGTTTCATGATTTAGAAAATGAACTCGATTTTGAATCGGAAAACGGAATGCATTTTCGGATTCATTTTCGGAACAGCATTTGAAAATTACCATCTCCGATGCTGCTCAAATTTGGCAGAGCTGTTAAGAATATCAAAACATACAAAAATCCCGAATTTCATCCAAATCGGACTTTTTAGCGATTTTTGAGCGAAACCCCTTAGAGTGTCCGCTTCGACTCAAATTTGAAGTAAATTGGACGTAGAATCCATTTCCGTGATCAAAATTTAGTTAAAAATATGTTTTCTACCTGTGTTGCGCAATTGAAAACATTAAATGGCCGTATCTCAAAACAGCCCTATTTTTTTGAATTTGAATTCACTTATCGACAGAAAGGAATATGTTTCGTTCCAGAGATATCGAATTTCAAATTTTTGAGTATTTGAGATTACCTACATCAGCAACACTCGCCGCCCCTGCTAGAAGCACTCAGTCGTGCTGATGAATAATTACTACCTGGTGTTCTGTAAGATGAATTATTTTTATAATGTTTTACGATTTTGAGATAATCAATACCTTGAACAATCTTTGTTTTGTTTAAGGAATATTTATTGGGTAATTTTTAATGCACTGTTTTTCCTGATCTCAGTGTCATTGAATCATATTAAATAAAATTTGAACTTTTGATATTTATTTGCAAATGCTATAGAGTTTTACAATTCAATTTTCAAAAATGTATCATTACAGCATTTCCATTTGAAAAGAGCCTAAATCGAAAAAAAATCTGTGATCGGGCTCAATAATTTTCTGGGGGTTCCTTGGCCAAAATAATTAGACCCGTATTTTTTTGTTTGGCCATTAGGGTGACCTACGCCGTGTTAAAGTGGTCTGAAAAATGGCAATTTTCGTCATTTTTCGCAAAAACCTCTTTTTTCGAAAAATCATATCTCCGCGCCATTTCATCCTATTTTAGCTGTCTTAGACGCAAAAGAAAGGTGATGAGTTTAACTATTTGGGAAAAATAGTAAGAAGTTTCAAAAATCTAGCTTACCATTTAAAAAAGTCGCATGAAAACTTAAAATGGCGTTTTGACCGTGTCTGGACCAAAGAGCCTATGTCTTAAAATATTTTTATCAGATTTTTCGGAAAATTTCACAAAACATATAAAAAAATTGGCGATGTCAAACCGTACGTTTTGGAGATATGATTTTTTGAAAATATAAACTGAGTTTTTCGACGCGCCACGCGCAAAAATGGGAAAATGACGAAATCGGCAAAAAAAAAATACTTTTTTCACTAAAACTGCGATAACTTTAAAATTTCAGCGATGACCTATAGATGTTTGGGTATCCAAATTTTTGTAATTGAAAGACGCAACTTTTGGTACCATAGCCCCTAAAAAAAGATACAGCATGTTCAAAACTCGTCTAAAACGTGTTTTTTGCTCGAAAATCAGTTTTAGACGAGTTTTGAGGACGCTATATCTTCTTTCAAGAGCAAGTTAGCACCATACTCTCTTCGGCAAAGTTGTAGAGCACATTCCAGAGCATCCGAATATCTGGTTTCAATATAGCATGAAACGTGAATATGATAAATATCATAATCAAAAAAAATTGTTTTCGCCATACAAATTAATATGGTAAATGGAATCGCTTTGCGCAAAGTGAGGACTAAACCAATCGGTCCCAATCTTTGGGGAGTCGTTTAGGACCCCGAAAGGAACTGAAAAAGTACTGTGCTGGAAAATCGATTTTGATATTACACCCTAGTGGACCATATTTGTCCCCCATCTGACAGTTAAAAATATAGACAAATCTGGATCATTTGCAACCAGAAGCATCCAAATTGATCAATTCTACAAAAAATTAGGAGATTTTTAAGAAAAAAAAAATAGGGTTCAAGTGACAACCCGAGCGTTTGAGTGTTAACAACTATATCAGCAACCTTAGTGATGGTACATTTGACGTAAAAATAAAGTTAGAAGACCCAAAGGAAAAATATATCTCAAAATCTGCAACATTGGATTTGCTGCAGAAAATGTCACATTTTATAACATTTTTTGCAGCAAGCCCGTAGATCATTTTTGCCCGCGTGTAAAAATTTCAGCGATCTGCAGTTCTTACCAAAGCTGGCCCGTCCCTGAGCAACACTCCAAAGAGAAGCATATGTTGGTGCTCTTTCACTCACTTTTCAACAAGCGTCCATGGCACGGTGGTAGCGTGTCGGATCAATAAACAAGAAGTTGGTGGTTCAATCCTCGTTCTGCTAAGTGTATTTTTTTGTGAAATACAACCAAAAAGCCGTCGGTAATGTCGATAATTGTCGGTAACGGGCAAAAATGTCATACTCCTATATCGCAAAAAATGCATGAGGACAGATTTCATGCAGATTCTGATATACTTTCATGCCGCCATGCATCACAATCATGCGACTGTCAATTGGGTGAACATCTTGAATCTGATTTTAACAACAAAACCTATGACTATCAAAGTCCCGAAGGAATTCAAAATCAGAACATATGTTACTTTTTTTTAAACACTATTGAAAAAACTTTATTTTTCAAAAATAGTGCTTGAACTTTGTGTAACCTATCCCAGTACATGTTTTAAAAATAATAATCTTGAGGAAAACCTTGCCAGTTGAAAAATATTTCAAAAAATAATTGAATTTCTATCAATGTCACCCCGGTTTACGGTATGTATTTATTAAGGTGAGTTCATTTTCCAAGGATTATAGCCTTACCTAAGCGAACCAGATTCTAAAACTGACATCCTGTTTTTTCTACCAGAATATTTGTACAGTCATCCCTAATATTCGGAACAGTTTACAGATCGGCAAATGTTCAAAAAATCATAACAAATCGATAATTGAACTTAATGATTCACTTTTAGCTTCATTTGAAAGCTTTTCTTGCGATCTTTTGAATGCTGCAATTGCAACTGCAAATTTTAACTTTTATATCAAGTTTTTTAAGAAAAACTTTGACCCTTGAAATCCACAAATTCGGAACACTTTTTTCTTACGGATGTAAACAAAATTAGGTTCTGTGAGTAAATATTTTTTACAAAATAATGACTTCACGCACCGAAACTAACAAAACTAACAAGGTCTGATAACTTTCGATGTGAAAATATCAGTTAAATTCAGATGTTCCACAATTTTGGGAGGCACAATAACATCCCACAATTATGGAACATGCCATTTGGAGGCAGTGTTTTGCTGCTCAGGATAAAATAGTCTCGAAATGAAGTTTTTTAGTGAAATAACAAGAAAATGTCCAAATGAAGGTCTTAAAAATAGTAGGGTCAACAGAAAAGATGCATTTGGCATGCTGTTGACAAATGATCACAAAAGTGTTCCGAGTTTGTGGGTGTTCCGAATGTCTTCCACCTCTCCCTAACAAACTGTCACAAAATTCAAACGCACCTTCCTTTGAAACCTTTAGATACTTGAACTTCGGATAATCGAAACATTATATACCTTGTGCTTTGGATAGTCGAAATAAGACTGTTAATGCATATTACATTTAACTTTGTAAAACATAGCCGGGAACCGTGGTGTAGGGGTAAGCGTGGTTGCCTCTCACCCAGTCGGCTTGGGTTCGATCTCAGACGGTCCCAGTGGCATTTTCCGAGTCGAGATTTGTCTGATCACGCCTTCCGTCGGATGGGGAAGTAAATGTTGGCCCCGGTCTAACCTAGACGTTAGGTCGTAAGCTCAGACCAGTTGTAGGAGTTGTCTCCCTGGGTCTTGTCCCGGTGGAGTCACTGGTAGGCAGTTGGACCAAAGGTCGTCATTTCGAATCCCGGGGTGGATGGAAGCTAAGGTGTAAAAACTTAATGCGATTTTTTTTCAATTTGAAAAAGCATCTTTATTATCACTCAAACGCTCGGGTAGTCATTTGACCCCTATTTTTTTTCTTAAAAATCCCATAACTTTTGATAGAATTGACCAATTTGGATGCTTCCGGGTGCAAAAGATCCAGATTTGTCTATATTTTCAACTGTCAGACGGAGGACAAATGTGGTTCATTTTTACCGGAGATATTCTGGATTCTGTTGGGGTACCTCGGCCCTCCTAAATGGATATTTGGCCAATATAATAAAAACTTTTCAACATAATAAAATCGGAAATGATGCAAAACTTCAAGGAATCATCCTAAAACATCATCCTGCATAGATACATGACATGCTGAAGACCTTCGGGCACCGGAACAGGTTCTATCCGGAAACGGTTCACTGAGCTGATGTCAATTGTTGCCCGAATGGAACCGGCTCCGCTGCCCCGTAGGACTTAACCATGTCAATTATTTTTGCAGGATGATGTATTAGGATGATGCCTTGTAGTTTTGCATCATTTCCGAAATTTTCTGTTGAAAGTTTTTATTATATTGGCCAAATACCATATAGGAGGGCCGAGGTACCCCAACAGAATCCGGAATATCTCCGGTAAAAATGGACCACATTTATCCCCCATCTGGCAGTTCAAAATATAGACAAATCTGGATCTTTTGCAACCGAAAGCATCCAAATTGGTCAATTCTATCAAAAGTTATGGGATTTCTAAGAAAAAAAATAGGGGTCCAATGACTACCCGAGCGTTTGAGTGTTATTGATCACAAAATTTACTTCATTTTTTGGTCGAAATCATGAATTTCTTATGAGCTTAAAGAAATACTCAATTCAACTTTCAAAGAGCAAGAGTTAGCAACATCCTTTTTCGTCGGCGCACGATGAGTAGAATTTCGCAGAAAAAGTCGTGTCCAAAGTGGCCATATACCAGAATCGATTAATTGTGGGTTTTTCAATGATCTTTTTTTTGCTCTTACTGCTCTTCTTTTAAAGATTTACTCTTTTTTGCTCTTTACCAGTTCTTTACCCAAACTTGAACTTGCCAAATATGCGCGCGCCAATCACGAAATTAACCCGCCATAATTGCATATATTTGAGCCAAAAAATGACGGGGCTCAGCTCAAATTGATTGCAATTGCTCTTGTTCAAACAAAATTTCACATGGGCCCGCGTGTGTGTGTGTCTGTGTGCGAGCTCAACTCTGCTGTTGTTGATTGAATTGATAGTGTCGACGAGCGCGTTGAGTGTTGGTCGTGCCAGCCAGCATCCGCGGCACAGTCGGATCTTGGCCTTCGTCTCAGTGCCACAAATTCTCCCACCCGAGCGGGGCCCGATCTTGCCGCGACTTAGAGATGGTCGGAAATACGCAGAGCTTTCGAGTATTCTGAGATTTTTCTGACTAAAAGTTGTTAAAAGTGCTTTTAGTTGATTTTTTTGTTGTTTTTTTTTATGATTAGTATTTTTGTATTTAAATCCAACCATCCCTACCATCCCTCAGAAAGGTCCGTCCAAGAGTTCACTCTCTCTTTCATCGAGCACAGCCCGCGACCCTCGTATGGGTTCTCCAAGTGCATCGCAGTTCACGATACAGTGCAACGTGCAATACTGCGGCGGCGGATGCGCGTGCATCTTCCCATCGCTTTCAGGCGTAAAAACATAGCATAAGCATAATCATGATTGCTTCATAACACAACCAACCAACCCAACCCTCTTGCTTCCTTCCTCTTTTTTCATTTTTTGCATTTCGTCTTTCTGTAGCATAATGCAACATGATGTTGCAGTGCATGTATATAATCAGTGTGCCAAGCGAGAAAATAACACACAGCATAAGAAGAAAACAACCGCAAAGAAGAACCACTAAAACAATCATAAGGCCAATAATCGTGATCGTCGGCTTGATATTAGCATCATCACGAACAGGGCCGGCATTTTAATCCGCGACGCGCGCGAACTCGACGCCGACATAATAAACACACACACATCAAACAGTCAAACAATCATAATCGCATTCTCACCGATAACCAGAGGCAGGCAAACACATATCGGAAGGGTTTATGCTCTTCGGCAGCATCTCACTTGATGTGACGCATTTCGTGGAACTCAGTTTTAGTGCAAACGTGAGAGAGAGCAATGCTCTTGGCGGTGGATTAAAGCACAGACTGGGTAGCGCTTTTATGTTTTAATACTCAGTATTTTGATTGCTTTTCAATTTGCTTTTGATCGCTGCTGATATTTACAAAGTAAATAAGAGATTGATTGAAACATTTTATGGTAAAATCTATTTCTGGGCAAACGTTAATTTTTCATACAACTTGAAATGTTTAAAAAAAAAAGTAGCTGACATCCCCAGCTTACCCTGGAGTAGAAGATTCCTTTGAGTAAAAATAGGTTTGGGTGCTCTCCCCATCCAAGCCTTCGGACTCCTAGGCTCGAGCATAAACTTGCAATAGAGACCACAAAAGACCCGGGGGTCGTGAAAGTAGATGGTTCGATGTATTTTAAAGTGTCTTGTAAACGTTTTTGACGTTTTTTTCTGAACTTTTCTGATATGGTTTTCTGCGGATACACTCAATGTTTACATTTGTTCATTGAGTCCAGATCTGCAGAAAAAAAAACTAATTTTGTTTTATTTCAAGCTAAAATCACGATTTCACTACTCTACATTATAGGTGTAAATTTGGAGGTTTATAATTGCCTCTCTTGAACTAAATTTAGACTGAAGAAGTGACATTATACCGGTAAATTTATACATTTTTAGTGGAAAAATTACACATTAGTTCTGACTGTGAACACGCCTCAAATAACAGATTTACATTTTTTTTTCCTTTCTAGCTAGTACTACTCAAAACATAACACTTTATATGAATGCTAAAGATTCATTCTACACTCCATGCAACTACATTGAATTTCAATTTCTTCGAATCGATTCATGGAGGCACCTGTTTTCTTAGAATTAATCTTTAGCAATGAAATCTTGTTGATTGAAACTTGTTCAGGGAGCCCAGTTCATACAGAACTTGCACTGCCACTCTAATCAAGTCCGTCCCATAGGTAATTTCGTCAATGTTGAGTTTATGATACCGTTTGGTTTAAAATCATGTGAACCAATAAACTTTAGTACTTCGACGTCGTCGTGCTATCCTTTCGCACCCGCCATTTTAACGTTCCGAGAAAAACGCATTTTAATGTTTGAACTTGAATAAACATAAACGAGAGCACGCAATGTAAACAATAACAAACACGTTTTGTTTGGCTGACCATTTTGTGCATTGCCCCGAAGTTTGGTGGAAGTTGGTTGCTGGAATCCCGAGTTATAATTACAAATGTTTACGGTAGCCTAACTTGTACGTGTGACAAACGCGTTCTGACCTGAAATCCCTTTGGTCAATTGTCGTACTTACATCAATTTTCAGGGAGTGACAAGATAGCCCGACAAGATTGAAACTAGTTTCATATAAAAAGTGAAAAAAAAATTCAAGGCTTTTTCGGATTTCATTAAATATCTCAGGATTGAAATCGAATTTTGAGGACCTGTGAAGGTTAAAAGATGAGGCATTGTGAGCTGCACAAAATGGCGTTCTTAACTCAATTTAGTCCAAATTGCACGTACAACAACCCGAGAAGGGGTAAATAACACGGGAATACCAAATTTTGGTATTACTTGGGCAAATAACAGCGACCAAAATGTGCCATTGGTTGCCCAGTAATAGATGGTAAAATACCATGAAATCATACCAAAGTCTAGTATGTGGAAGGGCACAACAATACCAAACCATGATATTCCAAAGGTAAAATAATACCACAACATAAAACCATTTCAATACCAAGTTGAGGTCTTCTGGATTTTTGAACATTGCTCGAATACCTGAACATGGTATTACCACGGTTTTATTTTCAGGTATTCCCGCGCCCTTGAAAATCAGATTTTGGTATTCCTGTGGTCTTGCACATACATGATTTTGGTATGATTTGATGGTATTTTACCATCTATTACTGGGCAACCAAGATCACATTTTGGTCGCTGATATTTGCACAAGTAATACCAAAATTTGGTATTTTCATACCATTTTAGTGCAGCAGTTGCAGTTAGTGAAAAACGGAAATGATCCATATGCAACAGCCAAATCTACTCACCTGATGATTCCATGTTGTTCTTAGTGATATTCTTCACCACACCGAATGCATTTGTCATTGATGAACGGCCTGTGCATGAAGTTCTTGAAGATTCTGAAAAATAACAAGATTGAAAAATAAGTGTTATTAAAATGAAACTGGATTGAAATTCACCAAAATTCAATAATCTTTCGATTGACTCGTTTTTCAAAGTATTTGGTTTTTTTTTCAAATCATTTTAGCGCAAAATTTATTATCTTGTCCAAATTGGTAAATAAAAATCCCAAAGTTTCAGAGAAAATTGATGAAACCTTTCAATACCAAAATAATACCAAAATGTGCCATCCTGACTTAGAAAATTTTCCACAATTTCAAGTCATTTCTGTAGGGAGTATATCAAAAATGTATAAAATCAAGTTTGAAATTTCCGGTTTTCAATGAAAGCATTCGCTTTGAGACATCATTTTAGTGCAAAATTAATTATTTTGTCAAAATTGGTCAAAATTTTCCCATAGTTTCAGAGGAATTTGATATAACACTGTAATACCAAAAGAATACCAATATGTGGTGTTCGACCATTGACAAATTCTGCAATTTTTCAATATCAAAACAATACCTTAAATTGGTATGATACCACATTTTGCTCTTGCAAAATTTGGTATTGATACCAGAGAAAGGTATTATTACGCATTTCCCTTGTTATTTACCCATGCTCGGGAAGTTAGCACGACGGCGACGAAATGGCTGTTACTTTTTTTGCGGGAGTCCACAGATTGTTTTGGTGACCGAACTGAGCCCAAATCCAAAATATGAAATTGATTTCTTTTGCTTTAAATTTTTTAATGGGATTTATTTTATTTTTTTATATATTTTGTGTGATCTTTGATGATGATTTTTGGTAAGTAGTGAGGAAGGCACCAATCACAAGGTGGATTCAGCTGGTTTATTCATTAAAAACTGAGCTCAGTGTGTGGCGTAAAAAGAAAACTTGCTGCTTAATTTACACAATTTTCCAAAATCCTGAATATGAGCTCGATTGGATTGCTGTTTTTCACTATTTAAGCAAGCAACAACTCTTGAAGAAACATGCAAACTTACTTCCTGGAGTTCTGTTGAAGCAGCGATGCCATGTGGCTGATTTTTTTGTATTTCTATTGGTTGTTCTTTTGGGTGTTGCATGCATTTGATGAGTTTTATAATAATAATTCAATAATGATTTCAGTTGCGCGTTGCCAGTGGGGACGGGTCGTCATGATTTTTTGAGTGATATCTATAGTTGAATAATGATATCATTTGTTAGCTAGCAGTGATAGAATAATTCCTTCCTTTATCAACGTTGATCGGAAGGCACGCCGTCGGTTGAGTTCGTCGAGGTTATTTTGTAACAAAATTACATGTCAACTTTATTTGCAAAAGTTTATGTATTGTCATGAGTTTGTATTCATTATCTCTATAAAATTCGTTAAAAGCAACATTTGAATCCAACTAGAACTAACCTGGTTGCTGAAAAGACAGAATGCGTAACGTGATTTTCGAATGCTCCCCACTGATCCTCACTACTACAACTACACTATCCAAGTAACCGCGGGACTGTATAAGGTAGCTTTAAGTCCCCTCTATATCAACATATAAAGTATTCGAGTTATGAGACTCTATAACTTTATATCCACTTTATACGCATGGAGGGAAAATTGAGTGGCGACGGGTAGAGTTGATATAAAGTTATACCGTGGTAAAATGTCAAAATACTGCTTTACCGACAGTATCAAAAATAGAAACATTCAAAAAGCTTTGCGCAGCTCTCTCTTTCTGGGGAGAGTGCTTTTCACGCTGAGATAATGTTTTTGTAAGCTTATTTGTGTTTTTTTTTTTTTTGTTAAGTTTCTCTACATTGGAGATTCTAAACAGCGCACAGTGGGCGAAATGGAACCAGAAATCGGACTTAATTGAACGCGGCTAATTCCCTGGTATGAAAAATAGTGTTTCTTATGTAAAAAAATCCGGGGAATCGATTGGTGATGGTTTCATCCACCGCACAAAACGGCAAAGAGTCCATTTTGCCCCGATTCCCCATTTTTTACATTTTTTTCTTGAAAATCGGTCTGTATTTAGAGCGGAAGCTTTATGCGGCCATCCGAAATGCACTTAACTTATGTGAAAATGTCCCAGGAATCCAGTAAAAATAACCACTTGCTCCGCAAAAATCATCTATGGTCCATTTAACCCCAATTTCGCTATAAAAGTATTTTAGGCCATTTTCGAATGTTAGGTCAGATTTAAAAAATCTGAAAATATGTTTATCGTAAAGATCAGAAAATTTTACATAAGAATGACGATTTGCACTTGATAGTTTAACACATTTATGTTGATCAAAATAAAAATTATGTGAAAGGCAGTTTATTCTGCGTTTGAGAAAATTGGCCCAAAACTGATTCTTCAATCTTTTTATTTTTTTTAATTTCTACATCAACATAAATGTGTCAAAAAATCAAGTGCAAATCGTCATCCTTATGTAAAATTGTCTTATCTTTACGATAAAAATATTTTCAGATTTTTAAAATCTGACCTAACATTTGAAAACGGCCTAAAAGGCTTTTATAGCGAAATTGGGGTTAAATGGACCATAGATGATTTTTGCGGAGCAAGTGGTTATTTTTACTGGATTCCTGGGACATTTTTACATAAGTTAAGTGCATTTTGGATGGCCGCATTAAGCCTCCGCTCTAAATACAGACCGATTTTCAAAAAAAAAATGTTAAAAAATGGGGTATTTGGGCGAAATGGACCCTTTGCCGTTTCTTGCGGTGGATGAAACCATCACCAATCGATTCCCCGGATTTTTTTACATAAGAAACACTGTTTTTCATACCAGGGAATCAGCCACGTTCAATTAAGTCCGATTTTGGGTTCCAGTTCGCCCACTGTGCAGCGTGTTGAATTGGATTTTTAAGAGATGTTTCTCCTTGATGTGCTCTGCCAACCGTCTCGTCCGTTCTCAAATATGTATGAACTGATGATGTTATAATTCTATTCTATCGATACAAAGACCCCCAAAACGGTGTTATACCCACTCCAAAATATTTATTTAGCAATTCTATGGTAATATATTGACATTTAGTTAAATTAAAAGTTTTCAAAATTCAGTTTGGATAAATTTTATATAGAATTTACAGAATTTTTTAAACTTTTATATTAAGTAGTTAGTAAACTTTATATTCAATCAAAATTATGTTTTTAATCAATCAAGGATGCCTATTTGGAGTTGGGACTGGATTTATGGTGATTTGTCAACAAATAACTTTATTTATGTTAATTTTTCGAAAGGTGTACAAACTTTTTTTGTACCTTTTTTGATTTTTCTGATAGTATTTGTTATATAACTTTTTATAGAAATCATCTTTTCATGAGCTTTTTGTAGCAAAATATTTGGCATGAATTTCTGAACAAAACGTAGTACTAGGTTTTTGTCAAACTTTAAATTGTTTACATGTTTCATCACAAAATGTGCATTGTGCCTAAGGCGTGCAAATACTTTTTTTTTTACATACTGTAAACATTAATTGTTTCCTGCTCTCATCAATTGACGTTCAATTCATGAGCAGGACACACTGAATGTTTACATAAAAAAGAGTCAATTTTCTTAGATGATTTCAATTTGACAACTCTCTCCGATGTTCATAAACAATAATACAACTTCATTGTACATCAAATTGCCCTGTAAGTGCGGCTATTCTAGTTTGTGTGATTTTTGTCTTCAAGATTATAGATTAGAATCGATTTGTGTTAAAAATAAATGAAATATCTAGTGTTCTATTGTAGCTGTACGTCATCACTGGGTTAAATTTACAAAAAAAAAACCATGCAAACATTTTAACCTTAAGGTCAAGTATAACTCCACTTATCCTAAACCAGGTGCTCGGTTCAAATTCACCCGGCCAATGTTACACTGATCGTGTCTTGATTGACTCAATTTTGTTCAAATTCTCAGCTGTTCCAATTTTTGAATTAGTCTTCTGCAAACCTTATGTTTCAAATAAAACTCCCCTTTGCTTCGCCAAAAGCTTGCATTTCGAAAAAGCCCCACCACACACCCGTCTTCAAAAATCGAACGAAAAGAAAGTGTTTTAATGAGATGTCAACTTTTCTAATTTGCATAAAGCCGGGCACCGGCCAACCATGGTTTGTGGTTGTTGCTGCCTTTTAGATTTTGATTTCGATTTCGATCACGTAATATTCGCACATAAGACTCAGCGAGCTTCCTTCGACGGACAGACTTACGGGTTTTTTTTTTATCGTAGAAATTCCATTCCATACTCAAATGTGTCACGTCCAGTCCGAAGCTCCATCCCTTAGGAAAAAAGTGACAGTGCCGTGACAAGTGTAATTTTTTGTACCGTTCAAAAATAGTCATTTTTCACTTTTAATATCTCACGTCCACATATCTTGCAAAAATGTACTTTTCTAGCATACAAATCGTGGCGGTTGCGTAAAAGAGGTGAAAATTGACTATTCAAGACAAGTTCGGAGTTGGCTTGCCAGAAGCCAGTCCGTAGGAGCCTAGCGTGGTCAGCAAAGTGACCAACTCCTCCAAGAGTTGCCCAAAACAACCTAATTAGCCGCGGTCAGGACTGCCGGCTCGGTGAAAGAACTCAGCTGCTTCGGAGCCCAGCCAGAAAATTCGAAAGAAACCACCCAAAAAATGTTCGTATGCCAGCCGACTTGTAACACTGACCCAAAACACGCACGTCCCAAGAGCAAGAGGGGAAAAAAACCTTGTAAATTTTGGACACTTTGAGAGCGTTCCACACACAAGCCGTTGCGTCACCAAACATCCACTCTGGTCAGCACGCGGCCAACCATTAGCCAATTGGGCATCGGGGTGTCCGGTGGCCAACTGACCAGCCAACCGACCAGCCTCGAGATGTCGCGTGTTTTGGGCGAAATGCAACAGGTATGTCTCACTTTTACTTTTTTTGTAGATCTTTGGAAAGATGTCTTCTAGCGTTGTTTGGGTTGACGAAAGAAAATCAGGTTATTTCAAGGAGGATCACTATCACTAGCAAATTGATTAGATTTTTCAATTTGGGTTTATTTTGTCGAAACGCATTGCTAGGAGGATAAAGGAGAGGATAAAGAGAACGAGAACGAGGGGATAGTCCTCACGAAAAGAAACGTGAGGAAAGTGCTATTTTGCGAGAGTATAGTCCTCTCGCGTGTTCATTCGTTCATTGGAACAGTTCATCCTATGAGTGGCTTATATGGACAAACGACCGCCACTTAGTCAGCGAACCATGGTGGCCCATATGGCAAAGGCACGGTTCAATATGCCGAAGGTCTTGGGTTCGATTCTCGGTACCGGTACTTTTTTTTTGATAGATGAACTTTTTTGGGAAATGAACCATGAGTAAAGTACTCTCGGTAATTTCGGGATTTATCCTCTCCGTCCGCACACAATACCTCTTTATCCTCTCGTATGCCGATGCCCAGTTCTGGGTGTACTGTTAAAACTTGAGTAATTTTTGGACTTTCATGCTTGGTGTGCTTGCAAAAAAAAAATGTTCCTCGAAATGTTATTGTAAAAAAACGAAGTTGACTTTATAGCTGTCGGCCACCATTGCTAGTACCAACCACTAGTGTCTTCCTTTTATCTACAAGGACTTCGCCGCCCTGGGCTCCTAAGTGTATGAGAGAGTATGGCACGGAGCGACGGCGCCGAATACCCATATTTACACAAAGAATTTTAGAGCACCCGCCGCGGGATTCGAACCGGCGACCTCTGGATTGTGAGTCCAGTGCGCGGTCCGATTAATCCACACGGGCGGGAAATGTTATTGTACCTAAGTGAAAAAAGTGATATAAAGAGAAAAATGACTGGCAGGAACTTTTATCGGCATAGTTCGATACTATAATTTTCAGCTGAATTTGGTAAATTTTTAACAGGATTCAGGAAAAATATACCCATTTTGATCACTTGAAAGCCGTTTGACCATTTCTCATCACTTTTGCCGTTTTCCGCTATTAAATCAACATTTTCAGATTTACAACAATGGAGAGTTGCTTGCTCACTTTTATATGAGCTACTTATTACTTTGAAACAGTCAAAAACATTTTAGGAAAGCTGTAATTTATGATGGAAGTGCTGATAGGCCGATAATAGAAATAGGCTGAAAAAGGGTATAGTTCCCCTATCAGTAAAATTTTGAACATGCTGTCAAATTCGCGTTTACAAAGCACTCGGTAATTTCTAGTTTTACTGAGCTGCTTATCAAGCGCTCGGCTGTTGAGACTTCGGTAAAAATTATACTGAGTACGGTCAAAAATCTTAGTTACCAGCCACATTGATACAGATTTGAAAAAAAGTATAAAAAAGTTTTAAACTAATCTGTTATTCAAATTCTCTCGTTAACCCACATCACAAATCCAGCAAGTCATCTTATCAAAATCCCGCGACTAGACCGCGTTTTTGCCAACATTTAACCGCATCTCATTTGATAACGAAACCAAAACAGAGAATGAGTTCCTCCTCTCTCGCCTTTCTCCATCAAACGAGAGAGAGAGGGAAACCGCACGAGACGAGAGTTCTCAACCATCCGTCGAGAGACCCCCGTCGATCGCCAGCAAACTCTTTTTGCTTCTTTAGTTTTATCCACTGCCAGCGTCGCGACCTGCGATCAGTCGGTTCGCGAAAGCTAAACACCGCGCAAGTGTCTGCTCGAGTTGTCCCCATCTCGGTTGTTGAATTGTTTCAATTGTGCGCGACTTTGAGAATTGTTTGCGGTTCGTCGTCTACAGGTCTGTTCAAGTCACTGGAAGAAATTGGTGTTGCGTTGGGATTGGAAGCACTTACTTAGCGCTTAATCAGCTTTAAATCGACTTTTAATCAGAATTGGTTAAATCTTAAGTGAATTTGATGGATCGTGAAGATTAAAACAGAAAGTGAAAACAATCAAAACTTGGAAGAACTGTGCAACTGTATGATTCCCATTGTGTTTGTGCAGAAGAAGTTGAACAAACAGAGAACCCACGGTGAAGGTCTCCCCCGGGGACCTCAACGACACTCGATCACGACCGAAAACGGGCCCCCAAAAGAAGCTTATTAATATATTAATTTCTTTTTGATTGATATGTTGTGTGTTGAATGAAAACATAAAAACGTGAAAGAAAGCAACGCTCCGCGTGGTGTGGAGTCGTTTTTTGTATCTTTTTGCTGTTTATACTGAACTCTGATTCCTTCCCGTGGGTCGGTTTTTGGCCGAGGACACAAGACATTTCGCGGGGGTCCCAAGAAGAAGCGGTAGGAAAACAAACAGAAGAAGAAGAAGCCGCAGAGGAAGCAAAAACTTCTGCGTGGTTGCCCGAAAAAGGGGCGACCCCTTGGAGCGGTCCTTTCTTGTTCGCCCTCTTGAGAGGACCCCTCGAAGACCCCTCCACAGAGAGAGAGAGACCCCCAGCCGGCAGCCAACAACTTCCAGAAAATCACGGACCCCGTCAGAGGAAGGAAGTTTTGTGTGTGCGTGTGCGTGTGTGTGTTTCCCTGGGAACCCTGGAACTGAGTGTCGGAGAAAAACGAGTTTTTTTTTTGTTTTATTTGGACCCCTAGCAAATGGACAACAACGACGAAAAGTATTGATTTCGGTCAAGTTCAAAGTGATTTTGGAGGGTTTTTTTTCTGTGTTCACTCTCGCGCGTGTTTGGGCGTCGTGGGACGGAACAAGGAGACACGGCGGGCGCGTTTCACGGCGTGTTTGACATTTACGCAAATGCATGGATCACCGGGGCAGGGCAGAAGTGTGCAGTGCGGGGCAACAAGTTTATTATCTGCTACAAAATCAACTACATTTCAGTGATAAAGCTCATTTCCTCTTAGAAGACGGGTCTACTTGATATCTTAAACAAAATTGATAAATTAATAAAAGTATTATTTTTCCAAAATATGTGAAGCGAAAAATTTAATTGGAACAGAATTTTTACGATATCATTTAAACTGAAAACATCCGGTTTTTATCAGATTGTGTTTATTCCTACAGAAAGTTTGTGTTGTCATGCATGTACATTGCTTGAAAAATCATTTTTTTTTAAGTCAGCAAAAATAATACTAAAAATTCGTTGTTCCGAACTTTAATGAGGATTTTCAGTATCAATTAAAAATAACAAAAACTAATTGATTCGCAAAAATATGTTTTGTCTGTTACTTTTAAAGTACTCCATAAACGGCATGTGGTAAAATTCAGTTCAGTTAGAGCCTTTTTATCACATTTTAAGGGGTTACGTCAATTCCGTTTTCCGTTTTTTTGGCTGATAAGAGTATTTGATCAGATGAACATGAACAATCGACATTTTCAAAATGATAGGGCTAACTTTACCCCCTTTTAACATTTTGAAGAAATCTTAAGCAAAATGTTTCTTATTTATCCAAACTTATGATTTGCTATAAGTTACAGAAATTACACACAAAACGTTTACGTTTAGTATGTAAAATATTAAAAAAAACTTTAAATATAATTTTTTGGACCAAAATTGAGCATGTTGCTCAAGCAAATGTTGGTAATTTTTGGTCACAAAACTTCTGAAAAATGGTTCTAACTGCAGTAATTCATGTACAGCCATGCACGAAAAACCAAACCAACTAATTAAGCTTGAGACTGATTCCAGTGACTGTAAAAATGCAGTGATCAAGTTTCCCTAAACCCACTTTATTTAACTTTTTTTTGTGAAAATGGTATGACGATAAATTTAACATCAAATATTTAACGGTTTTGCAGTTGATAACTTTATCAAAAAATATGTATTTTTTAATAAATTTCAAGTGTTTTCTTTACATATCAAAACAAAAATAAAGATCTCTTGGAGGTTTTATGCAGCATTTTTTAGAAAAATGTGTGTAACTCAATCCAAACATTTTTGAGTTTTTTTTTTCCAAAACGAGTTTGAGTCATTTTGCCCAACTTTCTAGAACAAAGCTATTTTTACCCATATCCTCATTGTTATCCGAGCATTCGTTGGTGAAGGTTGTCTGAATCAACATGACTCGTCGCGTCCCGGCGCAAAACGCCGGCAATATTGCCCTACCTGCGGCTCAAGCAGGCAAAAAAGTGGGAATTTCCAAAAGGAAGGTTGAGGCCTCAACTGATGGCCAAAAACCGGGAATTTCCAAAAGGAAGGTGCTTTTGGAAGTGACATCGAACAGCAAAAAGACGAAAAAGAGCGACGGTACTGTACCGATGGATGAGGAGGAGGAGAACTCTTCGTCGCACGAGGAGCAGCTATTGAAGAACAACAAGTTCGCTGGACTGCCTGACGAGGACCAGGTAGCGGAAGCAAAGGAGAATGAAGTGAAACAGCGAAAGGAGAAACTGCCTCCTTTTTATGTGAGGCAATCAGCAGCAACGATCGACTTTCGAGCGGGGCTGGTTGAACTCATCAAGTCTGGGAAAGTCCAAGGCAACATTCGTCTGTGTCAGGACGGATTTAAGGTGCTGGTGCAATCCAGGCAGCACTATCAACTGGTCAAGGATTACTTGACCGAAAACGAGGCGGAGTACTTTACCCATGATGTCGCCATGGATAAGCCGTACAAAATCGTCGTCAGAGGTCTGTACGACATGCCAGTGGAGGAATTAGCTGCCGAGCTAAAAGTTTTGAAACTGGATGTGTTGGCCGTGCACAAAATGAGCCGACGCAACAAAGACATCAAGTACCGTGACCAGCTCTACCTGCTACATTTGGCTAAGGGATCGACGACGCTTCCTGAGCTGAAGGCAATCATCGACGAAGAATCAGCCTCAGCGTCGTAGAACTCCTCCAACCCTGGTGGAGCAAAATTTTCCACCTCTTCAACCGCGACGCCAGGTCCCGAACTTGGCACCGTTACCGTTGGATCCCAGGAAGAGAGCTGAGATGAATCATCCACGGCCGGGTTCCAGCCAGGAGCCGAGATCGCCACCACCGGGCTTCAGCCAGGAGCCAAGACCAACCCAAGAACCAGCAGTTGAGGAAAATGGTAATGATCTTTACACCTCAACCGAACTCCTCAATATTTTCAAACAGATGTCCGCTGCACTGCGTGGATGCAAAACCAAGACCCAGCAGATTGAAGTGCTGACCTCGTTCGTCATCCAGTATGGATCGTAGGTCCCTCAAGCTGCTGAATTGGAACGCTTGCTCCATTAGGAGGAAGAACTTAGAGCTGGTGGATTTTCTTCGCGAGAAGGAGATCGACGTAGCTGCCATCACGGAAACTCATCTGAAGCCCGGTGAAAAAGTTTATCTGCAAAACTACAAGATCGCGACGCAGCTCGATAGGACCACCTCTGGAGGAGGAGGTGTGCTTGTCGCTGTTCATCGTGATCTCAAGCCACGCCGGCTGCCACACTTCAAGCTGGACATCATCGAGGCCGTTGGGGTGGAAATTCCCACTTCGGTTGGCCCAGTACTCTTCATTGCTGCATACTGCCCACGTCAGGTGAATTCCAGAGATGGTTCAGCAGCAAAACTGAAGAGCGATATCCAGAAGCTGACACGGCGGAGCGCAAAGTACATCATCGCTGGTGACCTCAACGCGAAGCATGAAGTTTGGGGCAACAGCAGGAGGAATCGGAACGGAGTGATTCTGCACAACGATCTGCAAAACGGATACTACAACGTTGTGAGTCCGGATCGTCCAACGAGGGTGGCTCGGTCTGGGAATCACTCAATCATCGACTTCTTCATTACCAATATGGCTGAGAACGTGGCTCATCCTGAGGTGTTTGAAGAGTTGAGTTCTGATCACTATCCGGTGGTTGTGGAGGTTGGAGCTTCCGTTACTCCGCAGCGGCAACCAACCCGGAAAGATTACCACAACGTTGACTGGCAGCAGTTTCAGCAAGTGGTAGACAGCAACATCGACTATGATCAACACCCGGAAACTTCTGCTGATATTGATCGTTCGCTGGAGGTGATCCAGCAGGCTATCAACCAAGCAGAGGCTGCCAACGTTCGGGAGGTTCCTGTTAATTTTAAGGTAACTGATATTGACGTAGATACTAAACACTTGATTAGACTTAGGAATGTTTATAGGAGACAATATCAACGGACTGGGGACTATGACAAAAGATTTCAGTGAACAATTTGAACAAAATCATACAAGACCGACTTGACAATATCAGAAATCAAGAATTTTCAAAACATGTAAGCCAGCTTGGGAATTATTCAAAACCATTTTGGAAACTTTCAAAAGTTCTTAAAAACAAACCAAAGCCTATTCCTCCTCTTATTGTTGAGGATTCTCCTTTGATTACATCCGAGGAAAAGGCAAATGCACTTGGGCTTCATTTTGTTAGTTCTCATAATCTTGGCGCTTCCATGACCAGCCGTAAAGAAACATCAGTTGCCAATAGTATTTCAACAATCAATGACTCTACCTTTGAATTTCCTGCAGATTCCCATGTTTCTGGTGAGGAAGTCAAAGTTGCAGTTAAACAAATGAAAAATATGAAAGCTCCAGGCTTTGATAACATTTTAATCTAGTGTTGAAAAACAGAGTGATCAGTTCTTTCAACATCTAGCCAATATTTTCAATAAATGTTTGCAACTTGGTTACTTCCCCACCAATTGGAAACTGGGCAAAGTCATACCAATTTTGAAGCCTCAAAAGATCCAACATCGCCAACAAGTTATCGTCCCATTAGTCTTTTGAGTAGTCTGTCCAAACTCTTTGAGAAGGTCATCTATTCAAGGCTTTTGGATTTTACCAACGATAATAATATAATTTTGAATGAGCAGTTTGGCTTCCGAAAGGGCATAATACTGCTCATCAGCTTACGAGAGTAACTAAAATCATCAAGCAGAACAAGCTTGAGTCTAAATCAACTGCTATGGCTTTGTTGGATGTTGAGAAGGCTTTTGACAATGTTTGGCATGATGGTTTGATACATAAACTGTATTTATACGGTTTTCCAATGTATCTTATCAAAATTATCCAGCACTATCTTTCGGAGAGATCGTTCAGGTTTTTCTGAATGGGATTGCTTCTGGATTATTCAACATTGATGCTGGGGTTCCCCAAGGAAGTATTCTTGGCCCACTTCTGTACAATATTTTTACATCTGATTTGCCTACTCTTCCTGGTAATGGTGTGTTGTCACTTTTTGCTGATGACACTGCCGTTATTTATAAGGGTAAAATAACCAGATATTTAGTTGGCCGTCTTCAGAAGGGTCTTGACGTTCTTTCCGAATACTTTGGCGACTGGAAAATTCGCATAAATGCAGCCAAAACTCAAACCATCATTTTTCCACTTTCCAAATCGGCCAGATTTGTCCCAAAGGATGATGTTTTGATTAAAATGAATGATGTTTCGATACCCTGGTCAAAGGAAGTTGTCTATTTAGGTCTCATACTTGACTCGAAACTTTTGTTTCGGCAGCATGTAGATAAAATATTGAACAAGTGCAGCATTCTCATCAGGTGTTTGTATCCTTTAATTAACAGAAAATCAAAGCTATCTTTGAAAAATAAGTTAGCAGTTTACAAACAAATAATTTACCCCGTTATTGAGTATGCAGTACCTGTTTGGGAGTGTTGCGCTAGAACTCATAAATTGAAGCTCCAGCGTGTCCAAAACAAGGTACTCAAAATGGTTTTGAATGTTCCTGGCTGGACAAGATCAAGTGAGGTTCATGAATTAGCAGAAGTAAAAATGTTGGATCAGAAGATTCAAGAAAAATGTTTGAAATTCAGGGAAAAATGTGCTATTTCTGAATACCCCTTGATTCAAGGATTGGTTTAGTTTATGGTAAGATTAAGTTAGTTTTAGGTTAGGTTATGTTTTCTTAATTTTTTTTCCTCATTGTACCTAGTGTTACAAAAATGATAAATCATATACTTTTAAAGTTAAGAAAATGAACAGTGTTTAAATCACGAAAAGCAAACTAAAGCTGAAGAGCCACAGCTGACCACTTATTATGTAAACCAAATGTAATTATTATAAGAAAGATTCAATAAAGTATATTTAATTCAAAAAAAAAAAAATACCCATATCCTGAAGAGATACCGGTTTGGAATCAAGGGTCCCCGGGGATCAAGTAATTGAAACATAAATCAGAATAACCGGAATTTCACGCGTTTTGACTACTAAACCATAAATACAAAAGTTTAAATATAAAACGTATTTTCGTATAATCTGCCATTATTCGATACTCGACTGTAAAACATATTGAAACATAATATTTTATTGAAAATTAAATGTTCTTTTCGAATCTGCAATTTTCATTTAGAACAAAATAATTCATTTTAAAATATCGAGTTTTTTGTAACTATGCAGGATTATTTTCCAGAATGTAACAATGTTGTACAAAGTTGAAGAGCAAACAATTTAAAAAAAAAATCTTAAGGAGTTAGCTTGTACCCATCACGAGTTATCGTGATTTTACGAAAAAAAAAAACTTTTCTTAATCCACCGTTAAGTGGGTGATGCCTTCCCCACATTTACAAAATAATAATGAAAATAAGTTTTTGAAAAATTATATACCTGATACAGACTTTTCCAGAAAACATGCAGACTCTCATTTGAAGCAATGTGGCAACCGGGCGTTTCGCATCTGGCGCGACTATCGCACGTAAACAAAAACACCCGGCCTTTTGAGGTTATGCCAAAAATCACCCTTTTTTGTATCTACAAAAATCTTTTTCTTGGCATAACTTTTTAAATACTTTACTAAACAGAATAAAATTTAAAAGCGTCTTAGGAGACCCCAAAACGAACAAAATCGGCTCAGCCAGTTCTGAGTTAATCGTGTGGAAAAAATCATGTCTACACACATCCCCACAGACATTTGTTTAGAATTTGATTCTGAGTCGATAGGTATACGTGAAGGTATATCTAGGAGGTGTTTTTAAGAAGTTCATTTTTCGAGTGATTTAATAGCCTAATTTGCAGACCAAACACAGTCAGGTTTTTTTTTAATTTGTGAGCTTTTTTTTCCAACAAAAGTGAATAATTCTGGAACTATTCGTTTTTTCGGGAATTTGTATTTTTTTTTTATTTGATGAAACCTAGTTCAACTATTCTTTTTGGCGAGATAGGTTCTCCATACAAAAGTACTATAGAAAATTCGAAAATCTGTGAAAGAATTTCAGGAAGATTTCTTGTTTTCAGAAAAATTGTAGGACTGGTGAAAAAATGTCAAGTACAAGTAAAAAATTTTTGTTTGAATTAAAAAATCTCAATTTTTACTAATTTTAAGTTATGCATTACGAACAAATTATTTTTGACAAAGTTTGTTTTTTTTCTAAAAAAGCCGTTGCGAATATTTTTCAAAATTTTTGTCGTCAAAATCGGCCCAAAACAACAGGGGGCAACTTCGGAAACTGAAAGCGACTAGAAATTTATTTTCCCGCGTTTTTAATCATATGAAGCATGTTTGGATCGCTTAAAAATATTTGATTTTTTTTTGTGTAATTTTCATGTAAAGTACCGCAAAAAGGTTTTTTCGCGTGAAAAAATATTTCGTCAATGTTGATGGATTATTAAGAAATTTTGATGAGCTTTGAGCTTTGAGCTTTTTATAATTTTTTGGAAGATTTTTCAATTTATTTTTACAAATTGAAAAAAAAGACCTCGTTCACATCGAAAACAAAAATGTTCAGAGAGGTGAGAAAATTCTGTACGGATTATTTTAAATTGTTGAACCGATTATTAGTCGTTCAAGTATGGTTTTGCAAAATTAGAATGAATGATAATATCACATAATTTGTGAAAAATGTTAATTTCAGATAAAACAATCAAGACATTCTAGGTCCACAATCATGACAAAGATTTTGAAAAGGCCGTAAGTTTATAATTTTTATTTAAAAAAAAAACAAGTTTTTCTTCAAAACTTTTTAAAAATGTACAACTATAACTCAAAAGTTGTCACTTTTGGCCAATCAAACTTACTAAAGGGAAGGTTGTATATCATCACAGACTTTATCAACGACATCTTAGGGAAGCCAACCTATAGATTTTTTTTATTATTATTATAGACATTTTACCACTTTTGTGGAATTCATGTCTATTTATGGAATGTTAACCACAATCTTCACATGTTGACTATAAGTTAAGAAATAGCCACATAATCGGCTTTTTAAATGCGGCCCAAAAAAATCAAGATAGAACAGATAGTTTTTAACCATACAAAAAATCCTTTTTTTACGCGGAGGCATGACGCAAAGTTTTTCGTCAATTTCTCTTCAAGATTTTGCAAGATGGTTTCTCTGTATTGCTACTTTTCAGATCAATTTAGGCACTTTCTAGCTCTTCAAAACTTGTGAAGTGTTGCAACATGTGGCCGATAGGCAAGACATTAGAATTGTTGAAACATGTTGCATGAACATTCATAATTTTGAATGTTCATTAAATGGATTAAATTTAATATGTCTTTGAATCTATTTTGCCGAGCTTCCGTGCCCGTGAGGTTACGGGTTTCGCCTTGTAAGCGGAAGGTGATGGGTTCGATTCCTGTCTGCCTCGGCAAATTCAGATCCCTTCAAAGAGTAAATCTGCTCACTGGGAATACTGACCGTAGGGGATGGGTTTCGACTAACGGAGTGCTGGATTTCCAATCCAGAGGTCGTGAGTTCGATTCTCGTACCGGGATGATGAAGTTTTTTTTTATTAAAATCTTATCACAAAGAGTAAACTGAACAAATATTAAGTGCATTGTTTGTCATGTTCTTTTCTCTTATGTTATTTTTGTTATTTAAAATTGAACCGCACACAACTTTCCGCCAGACGACACCCCAGCAAAAATATAAAATGTAGTTTCGATCGCTCAGATTTTTTGTTCCGACCGCGGCGTGTGAAAAAGGATTTGTTTGCTCTAATTTATGCGTCCCAAACAGGATTAGGTTAGTTTTGCAAATGTGACCAGAGACCGGAGGAACCTATTGTGAGAGTGGACTACGTGGAGTTGAAGTGTGTGCAAAATCAGAGCTGTTTGTTTGGCAATTTGCTGCTGTCTGTGATACAATCTACCCCGCAAAGCTTTGGACAAGACCAGGTCGAAACCTGCTGCTGAAAGCCTTTTCGGAACAAGGAGGTAAGTCCGGTCGTCCGGCCGATCTACACTAATGAGCCCGGTCAAACATATCAGTACTTAGTTGTCGTGTCGAATTATGGAGCCGGTTCCGGGAGGATGACAGATCGAAATCCTGACACCAAGGGTCGGGTTTTTTTTTTGTTGTTTTCTTCAAAATCTGGTCTGGGACTGGGACGACTGATGGGCACTTTCCCCTTTGCGGGCGGAATCGGCGGAACAACCCGGAGTCCGAATTTATAATTAGGACCAATTAATTTCTAGCAAATTATGACATTTGTGGCATTGAGTGAAAGTTCGACAGGATTATCGGCAGCCACTCGGTATTGGAAGCTGGGTTTGGCCGGGGTCACACGCTTTGGCACGGTCTCACGTGAGACGACTATTTGTCTGGCCGGTCAGGGGACCGGTTGAGGAATGATTGTTGTTGTGTAATATTTATGTCTCTGTTGTTGACACTTGATGGGAACGGTTGATGCAACATTTCTCCTTGTTTGTTTTAATTCGGGCTTAGTTCCTTCCGGTTTATTAGCATTCATTGATTTCAGTATCTCTCTATTCAACAAGATAAAAGGTTGTTTTTAGATTTATAGATTTTTTAAAGACATTGTATTACTTTTTTAAGTGCAGTACAAAGAAGTGTTCCAAGAAATTATGATGGATTTTGGCGAGCATTTTAAATACCCTCCCAAGGATATCAATGTAACCCCAGTTCAGTTAAGAATCCTATCCTTATTCCGTGGGAAACTTTTCCCAGCGTAACCATATGAACTGGACACAATCTTTCGCCAACTCACACTCCTCCTCCAAAAAAAAGCTCTCCAAGAAGTGCTGAACTTCTTCACCTTGTCTTCCTTGTTCCGTCTTCCTCCCAAATTCGAGGCGGCTCCTTAAAGTCTTAAATCGTTAAATCGTGTCTGTACTTTTTCGGCACTCTGGTCCTGGTGGTGGAGACACTTTGGAGGACGAGGGGGGCAACATCATCATCATCGCCGTTCGTGAATGAGTGCATGAATGAAAAAGAGTCCCCGAGGGCATCCAACGACGACGACGACGGGCGATCATGTCTGAACTTGGCACAAACCCGAATAATGCTGTGATTGTGAAGCGATTGCGATGGAGCTTTGTGTAGAAAATGAAAGATTTTATCTTCTTGTCCAGATGAAGGGGGTAGCCCCCACTGGAGTGGTGAAGTATGATGGAGTTGGTTTGTGAAGTGGAATTGATTTTTGATCGGAAACTGCGTGAATTAGTTGAGAATCATTAAAGATCAATAAACCATTCTTTCTAAATTCGTCAAATTAATGTGAATTGTCTTTATCTTTTTTTCTGGAGAAAAATCAGAATCTTACCTAAAGAATAAACATTCAACATTGTAGAAATCCCAATCATCTTACCTGACCTCTCCTAAGAATGAAATAAAAAAAAATTACGAAAATTTATACATTGGATCCAAGAATATTTGACGGGTTCCAACTAATAAGGGAATAAAGTAGTTTATGCAACAAGTTGCAAAAAGAGGATTTTTTCAGCACGAGTCGTACATTTATCCAACGAGGTTCACCGAGTTGGATAAATACGAAGAGTGCTGAAAAAATCAAATTTTGCAACGAGTTCCATACAACATTTTTTGCAATTCCAAAAAACAAACACTGAGTGAAATTTAATGCCAAATTTTCATGTATTTTGTCAATAAATCGTTTAAATAAAAAAACGTTGAAAAGTGTTACTTTTCGAAACATGTGCTCAAAGGTCAACTTTTCAGCACCCATTTGAGTGCTGAAAAGAAGAACTTTTCAGCATTTATTTTGAAAAGTGTTGCTATTCGATTCTGTTATTTTTGGTACAGAAAAGTAAGCTATTTCGTCGTTCAAGAATGACAGGAAAAGTAAGTAGTTTCACGACGGAATTGCAAAGAAGTAGTTTTCGCAACTAGTTTCAAAATGCCTACTTTCCAGCACTAGTTGAACAGCTCAAGCTCTGCCGATTTGAAGAGATACCGTCATCTGGGCCGAATCCATGTTTTTGAACAATAATTTGGTATTCAGATAAAAATATTTCCGGTTAGAACAGAAGCAGAACAACTAAGTTACTCCATAGACGAAAAAATATGTTTTTGAGTGTCCTAAAAACTGCTGTCTTTATACAGAATGTAGTCCTGATATGCCCCAGATTGATGATGAAGTTTTCCAACAAATTGCAAGCAATATTTTTTGCAATTTCGAAAACTAAGTTCGAACTTTCATATTCTTAAAGAACATTTTCTTAACTACCTTATCAAAATGGCCTGTATGCTGTGATTCAGAGGAGAAACAATAACGGTATCCAAAACAATATTTGCTCATACAAAACTTACGTGCAATTTGTTAAAGAGCATTTATTACGTTGTAAATTTACCAAAACAAACCATCCACTTTAACGTACCCCAGGTCTTTTGTGGTCTCTATTGCAAGTTTCTGCTCGAATACTTCAAGGAATCTTCCACTCCAGGGTTCAAACTAACGACCTTTAGAATGCAAATCCAACCACCACCAGCGATTCCACCGAAGCAGGCTTGGTTTGGTGTGTAGTTTGTACATATAGTGTGGAGACGACTCCTACACTTGGAAAGACTGAACGGCCTAACAACATCCAAGGAAGGGACCGACGTTTTACTTCCCCATCTGATGGAAGGTTAAATTTACCATACCTCTGAAATTCGTGAAGAAATTGTCATATTTACAAAGGATTCGTCTTAAATGATCGGTTCTTCAAAATTCCGGCAATTGATTTTTTTTTTTTGTATTTTTAAATTTGCCTTTAGAGGAAAATTTCATTCATGACATTCGAAAGGAAAGTATACAATTTTTTGTGTTTTACGTAGTTTTGGAAAAAAAAATGTGTTTTGCAAGAACAAACACTCAGAAGATTTTTGAAACATACAATTTAGATGATTTGAAACATTTTCAAAAAAGTAATCAATCATTTTACTATGATCATCGAGCTGGTAACACTGCAGCCACCAACAGCAAGTGTTTTGGTGCTCCGCGGATATCGATCGTTTTCACGGTTAAAGTGTAACAAATTACCCGCGAGTTAACTTCCCCGCGATGGGAAAGAACAGTCGTGGCCGTGGCAACTCGAGTTCACTTCGGGGACGCGGCCAAAATGGTTCTTTACACCGCACCAAGAAGTCCTCCTCGCCCGACCCAAGACGCCCCAGCATCGTACTTACGGCGGCAGTTGATTCGACTAAGTCAACTTCGAGCATCACCGTTCCGAGCTCGATCGTGACCAGGCAGATGGCCAACCGGAACAAGCAGCAGCAGCAATATGGAGGTGGTCAATCCACCAGCAACCCGGGAACTTCCACGTTAACAGTTCCAACCTCAAACGATTTCGAGCTATTGTCCGACAACGATGACGACGATGAAGGAGACGATGATAAACAATCGTCAACTAGCACACCAATACCAGCGCAAGGTAAAACCACGCCGAAGCTAAAGCGTAACCCACCCATCAGTGTTCTCGACCTTCCTGCTGCAAAAATTGATAAAGTTTTGATGGATGGTGATGGCGAATTTGCGATGCGAATTCTCAGAACGTCGGTCAAGGTATACACCTTTGGTCGACCAATGTTTGAGAAATCGATGGAAGCGTTGGCGAAAGCTGACATTCCTTACTACACGCACGAGCCGGCTGACCAATCGGCAGTCAAAGTAGTGCTGAGCGGGTACAACATACCAAGCACGCCGGAGGAGCTCAAAAAGTCCCTCAAAGAGCAAAACGTTAACCCTCGAGAGGCCAAGGTGCTCTCGCGCAAGAAAACAGTCACAGGGAATCATTTCCTGTGGCTATTATACTTCGACCGGGGATCGGTGAAAATCCAAGATCTCCGCAAAGTGAAGGCTGTTGAAGGTTTTCTGGTCGGGTGGAGGTACTTCACCAAGCGGCCGACTGACGCAGCACAATGCCACCGGTGTCAACGCTTCGGACACGGGTCCCGGTTTTGTACCTTGGCGCCAAAATGCGTCAAGTGTGGTGACGCTCACCTCACGGCGAGCTGTGCGCTTCCCCGGAAGGAGTTCCTGGACAAGGATAAGACCGCTGAGCAGCAGAAGGAAAAAGTGAAGTGTGCGAACTGCGATGGCAACCACACGGCAAACTACCGCGGGTGCACCGCGCGGAAGACGTACCTTGAGGCGCTGGAAAAGCGGAAAAACCCAGCGACGCATCAGCCTCTTAGGACTTCGACTGGTCGTCCCTCGACCGGTAACCCGAACCCGCCAGGATTTAGCCGCACTTACGCCAGCGTGGCGGCCAACGGAAACGGTCAGGCTCCGGACAACACGAGTGATGGTGGCCTCTTCACCCTCACAGAATTTCTCTCGCTGGCGAGGGATATGTTTAGCCGTCTCAGTTCCTGCCAATCTAAGCTTGAGCAGTTCTGTGCGCTGCAAGAGCTGATGGCGAAGTACCTGGGGACTGCCTAGGTCTGAAAACCAGTAGTTTTTCGACGTCAGAATAAATCTGACATTTATCCCTCTGTGATATAGCTTTAAGTTGTAGCCGTTGCGATTCGATCGGTTGGAAACGGTGCAGCTTATGCGCCACTCCCGTGAGGGGGACTGCCCGCCATGTTAAATTTGCCCGGTTTGAGACTCTCGAAGAGGTGCTCGGTTGAACTTCTTCCCAGGGAAGAAGCAAGATCGAATCGGCCAGCGTACCAAAGTGACCCACAAGAACGGTACGGAAAGCTCAGCCTCCCGAAAAAGCTCCTCAGAAATCCGCCAGTATAGGACCCCCCCGTGCCCGTATGAATCATCATGGGTAGTACCGACACCCGCCACCAGAGAACTTCACGAAGCATGGGAGATACGCAGAACTTTTGCATTGGGGAGGAAAGGACTGGGAACGGACCCTAAAGTGACGGAAGCAGCGCTCCGGATCGACCAAAAAAACTAACACGTGAGCTCATTTTAACTGCAGGGACTTTATTTAACTCCAAAATAATCACACAAAATACTTCAGGTAGGAAATCAAAAAGAGGTGCTCATTTTATTGGACTAGTCTAAGGTTTTGTATTTTTCATTCATTGTTTCGTCTTCAACGTCTACCTAACCATCTTCCTACTGTGTGCGTTTGCTCTCCCTACTGTCTGTACTGTTTGTTCTTCTGTTACCCCGTGCTTTTGTGCTCTCTCCTCAACCTCAAATCTTCAGCTCGTCAGCTGGAACAGCTGATCGCTGACGTCACCGGCAGTCAAGCGGACTGCGGCAGACAAAAGGCACTAGAGTGCTGTTTCGTGGACGTGTGGGGCGTGTCAATAAAAGCCGTCACACTCCGAGCGCATGGCAACGCGCGCTTAAACAAAATGGACGTCCTCCATCAAAATGGCGTCCGCTCTACGGCCGCAGCCGGAACGGAAAAACGTTCGTGACGCCTTTCGTGGCCGTCACCCTTCACCCGATGAAAAAGAACGGACTCACCGGACTGCTGCTGTTGCTCCTGTTACTTGCTGCTGCTGCTGATGTTCTTCACCGCGTGTTCGCGGACGGCGCGAACGACGCTGCCGATTCGACCTACGAGGGCGCGGTCGACTTCGATGATGTTGCGCTGGCCGGAACTTGGCTTTCCGGGCCAGCACGTGGGCGGATGGAACCGCCTCCAGACGAGATGTTGACGGCTCGTCTCTTCTGGCGATGTAGCGTGTGCCGGGTCAAACTTGTCCCACACTCGATGCGGGGCGGTGGTGGACGTGCGCTCGATCTCCTTCTGGTGCTGCTTGGCTGGTAGGGCGAGAGAAGCGAAGCCTTCGAACTTCGCGAATGAGGTTAGCACATGCACGGGGATAATTCGCACGGGGTAACGGTTTACCTGATCTCTAGCTAGGCCGCGCACTAGGCTAACTTCTTCGCACACACAAACTTCTAACTTCGACGAGATCTAGGGGGGAGAAGTTAGAATTTAAGACCTAACCGAAAACACTACCACGCCACTTTAAAAACCTCAGGACTGGATAGGGGGAACCCGGGATAAAAGTCCGCGCACTCCACACTTCACAAAGGTCTGGGACAAAGTGAACGAGTACTAGCTTCCTCAGAACGGGGAAGGTGGCCCCAGACGTACTTTTGGCACGCCGTTTCCCGGAGATTGCCTCGGGCTTCTTCGGATCTTTAAAGATCTGAGTTCCCGTCTCACTCTAGCGGTCGGCAATGGCTCTGACCGTCCCTTTCCGTCTTCCCAAAGGATTCAACATATGAGTGACCTCCGCGAGATTCTCTCTCCAGGTCTTAAACCGATAACGAAAGTTACCAACGATCGTGAGGGCTAACATCACCTACATTGATTACCGTGATAACGGAGATCAAATTACATTTAAAGACGAACGGAAAAACCAAAATAAATAAATGCTAACAAGTGCAACTGTTACAAAGTTTCTCTTCCCTCTATCCACCTATTAGCAATTTTAGCAGTTTTTTTGAAATTGAATTTTTCTGCTTTTGTTAAATCTCACCTATTATAACAAATTAATTTAATCCAATGATTACTGATAATGCTGTAGCTGCAAGGATCTCCATAACTCTACACTAGTTTATAAGTTAAAACAAAATGTATTATGCTTAGTACAAGAAATAAACATGAATTGAATTGAATTGAATTTTACTATGAAGCAGGTGAAGTTTTAGAGGAAAGTATAAAATTTTCTGTATTTTACGTAGTTTTGATATTATTTTCTAGTTTTTTTTTTGTAAGAAAACACACTCATAATGTCTTTGAACTTTATAATTCAGATGATTCGAAACATTTCCATAAGAGAAATCACTCATTTTACTACGAAGCAGGTGAAGTTTTAAAGGAAAGTAAACAATTTACTGTATTTTAAGTAGTTTTGGTAATTTTTTTTAGTGTTTTGGAAGAACAAAAACTCAGAAGGTTTTGGAATCTTATGATTTAGATGATTTGAAACATTTTCATAAAAGAAATCAATGATTTTACCATAAAGCAGATGAAGTTCTATTAGAATGAATACAATTTTCTGTAGTTTACATAGTTTTAGTAAATTGTGTAGTGTTTTTACAGCAAAATTGAAAAAAATATTATTGAAACAAGTTGTTTATATAGTTTGAATACGTTCATGCAGAAAAAGTGGGTTGTTCTGGAAAATAAAATGTCCGGTGCTTTGAAAATATTAGAAATTTCTGATATTTACGTTATTTTGTAGAAAAAAAATTAAGTATTTAGGACGAAAAGGTATAGTGCAACGTTTAAAATCATATGTTTGTAATCTATTTCAACTTTTCCAAAAATAAAATACATGGGTTATCGCGATAAATATAAGTTCGCGTAGAAAAATTAAACATCTCTAAATTTTCTGTAGTTTTACGTAGTTTTGTGAAAGTTTTTGAGAAAATAATTTAAATTTAAGAAGCTTATCATAATCCTGAGATCATATCGAAAATTTTGATATTTAATCCCAAGGGTTTAAGAGAAAAACCTTTTTTTATCATCCAAGTAACACATAATTTTCAAATGCCGTTAACTTATGAACTGCTGATCCGATAAAAATATATAATATTGTTAAAATAATATCATCCGGAGCGTTTGGTACGGTATGTCCACGCATCCTTCCTCCCCTGTAGATTCTGTGAAATCCTCTCTGCGGTTAATGCAACGCAGTAGGCCTGGCCGCTTTTATGAGTGTAATACGTTTCGGGGATGCTCGAATGTACTACAATCATTAATATTGACAAGAAAGAACATGGGGCGTAATCTAGTCACATGTTCTTCCAGGATGCTTTCTTCGGACTGGCTGCGCTTGTGTTTGATTAGATTAGATTAGATTAGAATATTGCTAAAATAATATCAAAAATTTACATTCACAAAAATTCTTGATAAATTGTTTAAGATGTAAATTAAGCTATTTTCAAATGTTGTTGCTTGAATTAAAAATTAATGTATTAGTTTGGTCATGAAGTTCAAACAAGTTTTTTTGAGAATAAACATTCAATCAAAAGTTGCTGAAAATGTAGTGTCTTTGTATTAGTTTTTCAAGTGAGTTTTTTTTTTCAAAGAGACTTAAAAAAATGCATAAAAATCACTGAGTATTATTTGAAAATGTCCCAAAAGTTAAGGAATCCCTTGGCTTATAAGACAATCACAAAACTGTAGATTTGTTTGTTAAACATCAAATTTTCAGATTAAAAGCAATTATTCAAAAGGACCTCTGTGTGATGGATTTCCCCACTTTAGATAAGACCTTTAAAAAAGTATAACGAAACATTTGTTTGTCTTTGTTTTATAAAATTATAATGTGAATCTATATAAATTTTGAGGTTAAGTTACTAAAAAGTTGCCAATCTTCCAAAAAAAAAATTCTAATATTTAAGAATGAATCAGAAAATTTTAATATTTACTTAGAACTTAGTGTTATTAAACAAAACTGTTGCATTATGTTCAATAATTCGGAAAATAATTTTAGCTATTTCTAGTGCAAAAATTGTGTAAACAATCCAAAACTACCTTACTTATGATAAATTTGACGTAAGTTTGACGTACAGTGATTTGTAAATAAAATACTATCAAAATAACAATTTTCAACGAAACTTTTTTTTAACTATTGAAAATACTTTTTTGAAAAACCTTAATGGACATTGTGTTACCCAGCCAAGTACATATTCAGAATAAAAAAAAAAACATTAGAAAAGTCTTACCGGTTGTCACTCCTATGTTGTATACCGTACTTTGAACACTTATTTACTAAGCAAAGTTTAATTCCACTCAATTCTTACTTTTCTTTTTGCAAACAAACTTAAACATGTCAGTGGCACCCCAGTTTAGCGTACATCAAATGGACGTTGTCGTGCTATCTTGTCGCACGTCGCTTCTTGCCGTTCCGAGAAAAAACTTATTTAATGTTAGACCTTAATTAAACAAAACTAGAGCACGCCATGCAAACAATAACAACCACGTTATGTTTGGTTGACCATTCTGTGCACTGTCCCGAAGTTTGGTTGCCGGAGTCCCGAGTTATAACTACAAATGTTTACGGTAGTCGGGCATGTACGAGTGTCTAACGCGTTCTGATCTGAAATCCCTTTGCCCAGTTGTCACACTTCAATTTTCAGACTGTGTCAAGATAACACGACTAGATTGAAACCTCTCTCATATGAAGAGTGACAACAATCCACGAAGTTTTTTTTTCTGTTTCGATGAATTACTAAGGCTTGAAATCGAATTTTGGAAATCTGTGAAGGTCAAAAGATGGGGCATTGAAATTATTTTGGCACAAAATCGACGTGCGACGGAAATATCACTGATTTGTTATTAAATTTTGAATATTATTTTGGAAATGTTTTTATCACGCTAGAACTTAATAAAAGTTCTATAAAAAGTTTAAGTTCCGTTTTACTGTTTTATAATTCGATGCCTCAATAACTACCAATTTAAGATACAAGTATTCCAGATTCTTCAAAACTGACTGTCCAGATTAGGGACCTCGCAAACCTGCCGCCAAATATCAATCAATCATAGCGTTACCGCCAAACGGCCAACTTCATCAAAAGACCACCGGAGCAGGAAATTGCACGCCAAAAGTGTTGGCACCACGCCGCTTAACGACGACGACTCCGAAGATCACAAAACCCGAAGCGAAAGTTGTTAAATCGTTTAACTGACCACACCACAACAAGTACGCAAAGGCAACAACACATCGATTCTTCCTGTGCAGATCATCGATCAGAGCGGCGAGGTATTGGCAACGTGGTACACAACAACAAAAACAATGTCCAACACACCGTAGTTCGACAGACGCTGAGAGATCAAAACAAAATCATTCGGACACAATGTCCGAATTTCCGCCACAAAGTCTAGGATCTCTCGTGGGGTTCGCGTTAGGGTGACCCAGGTCTGGTTGATCTGGAGTTGGGTTCAATGACCTTTTAGCATTGTAGTTGATGTTTCCAAACGGGGAACGCCAAATCCAAACAGGTTGGCAATAAACGGGTTGGTGCCAGAGGTTGGCAACTTTTTTACATCCAAACCAAACTCCACTGAGCTTAACTACCAACCAATTATAAACTTCACTCGCTATCTTTATCGTCAAGTAAGTCGAGTGTAAAGAGAGTTTGACAGTGAAGAATGTGTCAGTTTTTGATAATCAGGAGAACTCAATAAAATCTATCAAATTAATAAAAAAAAAGTAACCCTACTCTTCAAGCCATGTCATCGGACACAGATCTTAAACGAGCGATCTTTGCCCAGTTTGCCAAGTTTCACACAGCCGTTATCGTGCAACTACTCGTATGGTGATGCTGGCATGTATGGTCACAACATGATTTATGATCGTGCAAACATCATCACCACTAAGCACACAGACACCATGACTCATGGGTTTCGTCTATGCTCCAATGACCCAAAGACGGACGGACCACGACGATGACGGACGCGAACGTACGATGATGGCTGATGATCGTGTGGGGGTCCTAACTGAGGCAGTTGGTTTGCCGGTGCTTTAGCCTGGGGTCCCACCCGGTACGCATGATATTGGCGGAAAGAAATGGTCAACAAGCATGGTATACAAACGCACAGTCAATGGCCCCCGGCGGAGTTGCGGAATCAGTGGTGTCAGTTAAGGATCGTGTGCGTGTGAAATTGAAGCATTTTATGACGCATTGGGATAGGTTTGACGGAGAAAAGTGAGTGGACAATGCCGATGGCTATTGGGCAATGGCCACTTTAGAGTAATTTGTGTGCAGACTGGAATTGTTTTTTTAAACTAGATATTGAGATTGCTTATTTATTTATATAGAGATTGATAGAAATGAACTTTTTGCATACATATTTAATCAAAAAGTTCCTAAAAATGTTCAATCAAATAATTACAAATGATAAAAAGAATATATTTCAACGCTGGATGGACATCGCAGTGCTTCAAACATTCGATATTTTGTATAAGAGCAATTCCAGCTCGAATCAGGATTTTTTCTGGTACTTTTGTACCCGACCCTCTCCGATTTCAATGAAACTTTTGAGACATGTTATCCTAGGCATATATAAGCCATTTTTGTGTATATGGAGCCAACAGTACTCGAAAATAACATTTGAGAAGGTCGTAAGGTTTTTAAATATTTTTGTATTTTGCAATTTAAAAATTACTGTATCTCGAAGCCGTTGCATCGTATCAAAAAGTGGTCTAAGACAAACTTGTAGGAAATCGGACGAGCTTTCTGGAAAAAATACACTGAAACAAAAAAAACACGCCACTTTATCAGATTTTTTGACAGTGTCTTGCGAACCTTCGTGGTGAACGGACACTAGAGCTGCGGTATTTTTTACTACCTAAGCTCAGAGTTATTTCAAAACAAAATTCACAGTCTTTTTAAAGACTACCTGAGTTATTTTCCAAAATTCTAAACAGTCTTTTCAAGACTAACCCCACCTGAAATTTTGTTGTATTTTACAAACGAAGCCATCTTTTAAGAGAACTTTGCTTGCAAAATGCGTCAAAACAAAGGTAAACGCAAATCTTCTGAAGATTTGGTCGTTACGTCGGTGAAGCGTTTGAACGCTAAACCGGCTAACGGAAACAGAAAAAGAAAACAGCCTCTTCTGAGGTCTGATTCTGATTCTGAATGTGAGGTCAATCCTCCAATTCCATTGACAAACAGTTTCGGTGTTTTATCCGAAACTGATGACAAGGAACCTTCTCCTCGTACTGAGCCTTCTGCCGTCGAGAAACGAGTAAAGGCTCCGCCAATTGTAGTGACTTCCGTCTCCGATTTGGCCAGCTTTCGAACGCAACTGAAGAATTGCAAGGAAACTTGCAATTTGAAAGTTTCGTTCCAGCTTGGTCGAAGAGGAGAATGTCGCTTGTTGACGGAATCTTTACAAGATCACCAAACTTTTGTTGGTTATTTGAAAACCACAAACACAATTTTACACGTATGAGACCAAGAATGCTCGTCCATTCAAGGCGGTCTTGAAAGGTCTCTCCAACGACTTGTCGGTGGATGAGATCAAAAACGAACTTAAGGTGTTGCTTGGCTTTGCCCCATCCCAAGTAATACCGATGAAGAAAAAATCAAACGGGAATATTTCTCGCTTTGGTTTGACTTCACAATTTTATCTGATTCATTTCAACAGAAATGAAATCAACAATTTGAAACTTTTGGACAAAGTACAGTTTTTGTTCCATGTACGGGTAAAGTGGGAGCATTTTAAGAAACATGGCGGTAATGGCCAGAATCTGACCCAGTGCCGGCGTTGCCAGGCATTCGGTCACGGTACTGATCATTGCGCCATGGTTCCAAAATGCATGGTTTGCGGGGATTCTTCTCACGACAAGGACAATTGTCCTGTGAAAGAAGTCACCCAATTTAAATGTGCAAATTGTGGTGGAAATCACAAATCAAATTTTGGGATTGCCCCATCAGAAAAAGGTTTTGGATTCTCGTGCTAAGCATCAGCCGAAATCCAAACCGAAATTTTCTCAAAGTCAGGTTGTACCTGCATCTTTAAATCAAACGTTCGTGCTGTCTCACTCGAACAATTCTAGAAATACCCCTACCGTGGAAAAGTTAGGTAACAACAATGGCATTTCTTATGCTAACGTCGTTTCGGGTTCGGGTTCATCCACGAATTTTAAATCCTCTACCAATCTTTCTGAAATTGGGCAGGTACCTCAAATCTCATTTGAAAATTTTTCTGCTGGCAACGCTTTGGGATCTTCTGATCTCGGCGATGTTACGTTTGAAAAATGACTTTTTGCAAAACTCACTGTTTGGTTTGATTCAAACAATGAGTAATGCTACATCCATGATGGAAGCAATCCAGATTGGATTAAAATTTGCGAATGATGTTGTTCTTACCCTGAAGTTTAATCATGGATCTAAGTAATTCCATCAATATTATGAATTTTAATGCTCGCTCTTTAAAAGCGAAAGAAAATGAATTTTTCAACTTTTACGAGTTCATAACGTGCATGTTGCTGTTATAACCGAAACATTTTTAAAAACTGGCACTTATTTGAAAAGTGATCCAGATTATAAAGTTATAACTAATAACCGAATGAATCGAAATGGCGGTGGAGTTGCAATAGTTATCCACCGTAGTATGACTTATAGCACGTTACGTGACTTTAAGTTAAAAGTTATTGAAAGTTTGGGCATTGAACTTGAAACTTCTTTTGGGAAAATTATGATTGCAGCTGCATATTTGCCATTCCAATGCACTGGGGAAAATAAAAATTATTTCAAAGGGGATTTGAATAAACTTACTCGGCATAGATCTCGATTTTTGATCATCGGTGATTTTAATGCCAAACACCAATCTTGGAATAATTCAAAAGTAAATTCCAATGGTAAAATTCTATTCAGAGATTGCACTTCTGGTCTTTATTCGGTTTTATACCCGAATGGGCCAACTTGCTTTTCTTCTGTTAGAAATCCATCAACAATTGATTTGGTGTTGACAAATCAAAGTCAGTATTGTGGTCCTTTAGTGACTCATGCTGATTTTGATTCTGATCACCTTCCAGTAACTTTTTCACTTTCTCATGAAGCAGTTACCAGACCCAATAGTTCTGTGTTTAATTACCACAAAGCTAATTGGGACAGGTATCAGCATCATATTGAGAATAATTTAAATCATGATTTTGTTTTAGAAACCAAAGCTGATATTGATTCAGCCTTGGAATCTTTAACTAATGCAATTTTGGATGCTAGGAATATTGCTATTCCTAAAGTCCAAGTCAAATTTGATTCTCCCATTATTGATGACGATCTTCAGCTTCTGATTCGTCTGAAAATGTTCGCCGAAGACAGTATCAACGTTCTCGTGATCCTGCACTGAAGCGAATTCAAAAGATTTGCAAAAGGTTATTGACCACAGATTCACTCTCCTGCGAAATGAAAAGTTCGCAAGAGATGTCGAACAAATTAAACCTTATTCCAAACCTTTTGGAAACTTTCAAAGGTTCTTAAGAAACCTCAAAACCCATCCCTTCTTTAAAAGATGGTGATAATATTCTATTAACTAATGGGAAAAAGCTCAAAAACTTGCTCAGCAGTTTGAGAGTGCTCATAATTTCAACTTGAATGTTTTGAGTCCTATTGAAAATCAAATTTCAATAGAATTTCAGAATATTGTTGAACAAGAATTTTCATCAGATGAAGTTTTTAATACGGATCTGAATGAAATAAAATCTATTATCAAAAAATTTAAAAATATGAAAGCCCTGGTGAGGATGGCATTTTTACATTTTAATTAAAAATTACCAGAAGCAACTTTAAGTTGCTTGGTCAAAATTTTCAACAAATGTTTTGATTTGGCATATTTTCCCAGTAGTTGGAAAAATGCCAAAGTAATTCCGATTTTGAAACCGGATAAAAATCCTGCTGAAGCCTCAAGCTATCGGCCCATTAGTTTGCTTTCATCTATTAGTAAATTATTCGAAAGAATAATTCTTAATAGAATGATGACGCACATTAATGAAAATTCAATTTTCGCTGATGAGCAGTTTGGATTTCGCCTTGGGCATTCAACTACTCATCAGTTGTTGAGAGTTTCAAATTTAATTCGAAGCAACAAATCTGAGGGCTATTCTACTGGCGCTGCTCTTCTAGACATAGAAAAAGCATTTGACAGTGTTTGGCATAAAGGTTTGATTGCGAAATTGAAAAGGTTTAATTTTCCGATTTATATCGTGAAAATTATTCAAAATTATTTGACGGATCGTACTCTGCAGGTATGTTATCAGAATAGCAAATCTGATCAACTACCTGTACGTGCTGGCGTCCCTCAAGGAAGCATTTTGGGTCCAATTTTATACAATATTTTTACTTCTGACTTGCCTGATTTGCCCCAGGATGTCAGAAATCACTTTTGCTGATGACACAAGCATCTCCGCCAAAGGCAGAAGCCTTCGTGTCATCACAAGAAGATTACAAAAGCTTGGATATTTTCAATTCTTATTTGAAAGAATGGAAAATTACTCCAAATGCTGCAAAAACTCAACTTATTATTTTCCCTCACAAACCAAGGGCTGATTTTCTTAAACCAAAAAGTCATCACATTATAAAGATGAATGATGTAAATTTAAAGTGGGAGGATCAAGTGAAATATCTTGGACTTGGTTTTGACAAAAACCTTACTTACAAGGATCACATTGAAAGTATCCAGGTTAAATGTAACAAATATATTAAATGTTTGTATCCACTTATAAACAGGAATTCTAGACTTTGTCTCAAGAATAAACTGTTAATTTATAAACAAATTTTCAGACCTGCCATGCTTTATGCTGTGCCGATCTGGACAAGCTGTTGCTTAACCAGGAAGAAAAAACTTCAGAGGATTCAGAACAAAATTCTGAAAATGATTCTGAAACTTCCTCCCTGGTTCAGCACCAGTGAACTTCATCAATTAGCCGAAGTTGACACTTTGGATGTTATGTCCAATAAGATAATTGATGCATTTCGACAAAAATCATTGCAGTCTTCAGCTGCATTGATCCGCTCTTTATATAGTTTATAAGTTAGTTTTAAGGTATCCCTTTTCCCTTTTGTACATGTAGGACCTCCTACATTTGAAATCACTGAATAGCGAAAGCTACAATATTTCATGAATAAATGAAAGTTGCTAGTATTTAAAATTGAGGTGAAAAGTCATCGTTTGTGATTGGACACTCAATAATATTTTAACTGAATGAATGTACATGGAAAAAAAATTTGAATAAATATAAATTAAAAAAAAAAAAAAATCAGATTTTTTGATTTTTAAGTTTAAAAGTTAAATTTTAAGGTGATGTCACGATTTTTTTTCGCTCAAAATTTTTGAGAAAATAGCCTAAAATGTTACAAAAAGACTCACGAAAAATGCAGGATGGTATGTCTCTCCTAAAAAAATACAAAAATCATTTACTAAAACTGTTTTTTTGACAAGTGGTCTAAGTGTGGTTTGGTCTGAAAAGCTGTCAGAGGCAAACTTATGGAAAATTTAACGAGCTTTCCGGTAAAAATATTTTTGAGACTAAAAAACCAAGTCTGTCATATAGAAATTGCCAAAAACCACCAAAAAAACAGTTTTTCCTCTATTTTTATTTTTAAAACCGCTGTATCTTCCCAAGGATTGGACTTGGAACAATGGTCAATATGAAGACTTTTATGTAAAATTGTCTGAGGAATCGATTCCCATTATCGGTTTTTGAAAATTTTGACGTTTAGACCACTTTTCAAAAAAACAGTTTTAGTAAATGATTTTTGTATTTTTTTAGGAGAGACATACCATCCTGCATTTTTCGTGAGTCTATTTGTAACATTTTAGGCTATTTCCTCAAATATTTTGAGCGAAAAAAAATCGTGACATCACCTTAAAATTTAACTTTTAAACTTAAAAATCAAAAAATCTCATAAAGTGGCGTGTTTTTTTGTTTCAGTGTATTTTTTCCAGAAAGCCCGTCCGATTTCCTACAAGTTTGTCTTTGACCACTTTTTGATACGATGCAACGGCTTTGAGATACAGTAATTTTTAAATTGCAAAATACAAAAATATTAAAAAACCTCACGCCCTTCCCAAGTGTCATTTTCGAGTACAATTGACTCCATATACACAAAAATGGCTTATATAGGCCTAGGATAACATGTCTCAAAAGTTTCATTGAAATCGGAGAGGGTCGGGTACAAAAGTACCAGAAAAAATCCTGATTTGAGCTGGAATTGCTCATAACATTAAACATTAACTGAGCAACTCTCTACGAAATCGGTCTTTTGCCTTCCTCACTGAGGTAAGGCTATAATCCTGCTCTAAAATTGAACTTTGTATAAAAACGTCGTAGACCCACCTTCATGTATACATATCGACTCAGAATCGAAAACTGAACAAATGTCTGTGTGTATGTGTGTGTGTGTATGGGTGTGTGTATGTGTGTGTGTATGTATGTATGTGACCAACAAACTAGCTCATGTTTCTCGGCACTGGCTGAACCGATTTGACCCGAACCTGTTGCATTCGACTTGGTTTAGGGTCCCATAGATCGAGTTTTATACAGATTGAAGTTTCGATAAGTAGTTCAAAAGTTATGTTTAAAAATGTGTTTTCACATATATCCGGATCTCACTTAAATGTATGTAAACTATGTTCTTTCTATATCATCAACTATGTCCTTTCTATATCATCGATGATCGGAAGGCACGCCGACGAATATGTTTTAAGGCTTATGGTATTTTAAATCATTTTAATGAATAAAGCCCTTCTTACATCACCGTTGATCGGAAGGCACGCCGACGAAGAATTTCTGGAGGATCGCGGTCGAATTAATACTATATTTAAAATTCTAGATAGCTATCTTTCGGATTCGATTGTGAGAAGCGGGACTTCGCGGTTACTATGCAACGTATTTTATGGAGTCTTTTTATATTTTAAATTTATAAGTCCTTCTTTTATCATCGTTGATAGGAAGGCACGTCGCCGGTTAAGTTCGTTTAAGTTATTGTTTTAATTTCATTACAATCGGTTACGTGGTGTCCTGTTTTCTTTTCGTTTATATTCGTTGATCGTAATAATTTATTCCAACTGGCAGCTTTAGTATTAACTCATCTACTATTTTTGAAATTTGCTCGCGTTGTCTAAATTGTACAAACAGTAAAAATATACTGATAAGTCCAGCCCATAGCACTACTGCTCGGTTGGCACGCGTTCGATTAAAAAACTTTTTAAATAATCAATTATTTATCTTTCCGCAGCCGGCTGCCTAAGATTTAACATTTTCAACCGATAAACAAAATGCTCATGGTCACATCACTGCCACTCGTGAATCCTGACCTCATACCCATCTACTAACCCTCAAAACTCATGTGATACTTTGTCGGAGAAGCAGTCGATTGGGCGGTCTCTATCACTCAAGTATCGGACTAACATTCCCATCCACTTCCCCGTGACCCTACCACTGGTCGTGGCCGGCGCCGGTATTGATCAGCATGATAGGGGCCTTTGAGAAGTTGCGAAGCGAGGAAAGATAGCACCCACTCATCTTCCACGGCTCGTGGATGTAACTTCTGGAGGTCCTGGTCAATAACGGAGTAGCAACTGCGGGTGGGCACCTATGCTTATGCTTATGCTTAACTGAAACTTTTTTGGTGCCTTCGGTATGCCCAAAGAAGCCATTTTGCATCATTAGTTTGTCCATATAATTTTCCACACAATTTTGGCAGCTGGCCATACAAAAATGATGTATGAAAATTCAAAAATCTGTATCTTTTGAAGGAATTTTTTGATCGATTTGGTGTCTTCGGCAAAATTGTAGGTATGTATACACTGAAAAAAATGATGCACGGTAAAAAAAATTTGGTTATTTTTTTTATTTAACTTTTTGTCACTAAAACTTGATTTGCAAAAAAACACTATTTTTATTTTTTTTTTTATTTGTTTTAGAGGACATCAAATGGCAACTTTTCAGTAATTTCCAGGTTGTGCATTTTATTTCTAACCAGATTTTATAGATTCATCATGTTTCTTTTTTCGTAAGACAAAATTCTAAAATGGAATGGTTTTGCCTTCCTCACTGAGGTAAGGCTATAATCCTGCTCTAAAAATGAACTTCGTATAAAAACGTCGTAGACCCACCTTCATGTATACATATCGACTCAGAATCGAAAACTGAACAAATGTCTGTGTGTATGTGTGTGTGTATGTTTGTGTGTATGTGTGTGTGTATGTATGTATGTGACCAACAAACTAGCTCATGTTTCTCGGCACTGTCTGAACCGATTTGACCCGAACTTGTTGCATTCGACTTGGTTTAGGGTCCCATAGATCGAGTTTTATACAGATTGAAGTTTCGATAAGTAGTTCAAAAGTTATGTATAAAAATGTGTTATCACATATATTTGGATCTCACTTAACTGTATGTAAACTATGTCCGGGTTTATCATCCGACCCATCGTTGGTTAGGATATCAAAATACCTTTCCAACGAGTCCAAAACATTGAAGATCTGGCAACCCTGTCTCGAGATATGGCCTCTTAAGTGATATTGATGTACTTTTTTGAAGCCGGAACTCACTTAAATGTATGTAAACTATGTCCGGGTCCATCATCCGACCCATCGTTGGATAGGTTATCAAAGAACCTTTTCAACGAGTAAAAAACATTGAAGATCTGGCAACCCTGTCTCGAGATATGGCCACTTAAGTGATATTGATATACTCTTTTGAAGCCGGATCTCACTTAAATGTATGTAAACTATGTCCGGAGCCACCATCCGACCCATTGTTGGTTAGGTTATCAAAAGACCTTTCCAACGAGTCCAAAACATTGAAGATCTGGCAACCCTGTCTCGATATATGGCCACTTAAGTGATATTGATATACTTTTTTGAAGCCGGATCTCACTTAAATGTATGTAAACTATGTCCGGATCCACCATCCGACCCATCGTTGGTTAGGTTATCAAAAGACCTTTCCAACGAGTCCATAACATTGAAGATCTGGCAACCCTGTCTCGAGATATGGCCACTTAAGGGTTATTGATATACTTTTTTGAACCCGGATCTCACTCAAATGTATGTAAACTATGTCCGGATCCACCATCCGACCAATTGTTGGTTAGGTTATCAAAAGACCTTTCCAACGAGTCCAAAACATTGAAGATCTGGCAACCCTGTCTCGATATATGGCCACTTAAGTGATATTGATATACTTTTTTGAAGCCGGATCTCACTTAAATGTATGTAAACTATGTCCGGATCCACCATCCGATCTATTGTTGGTTAGGTTATGAAAAGACCTTTTCAACGAGTCCAAAACATTGAAGATCTGGCAACCCTGTCTCGAGATATGGCCTCTTAAGTGATATTGATGTACTTTTTTGAAGCCGGATCTCACTTAAATGTATGTAAACTATGTCCGGGTCCATCATCCGACCCATCGTTGGTTAGGTTATCAAAAGACCTTTCCAACGAGTCCAAAACATTGAAGATCTGGCAACCCTGTCTCGATATATGGCCTCTTAAGTGATATTGATGTACTTTTTTGAAGCCGGATCTCACTTAAATGTATGTAAACTATGTCCGGATCCACCATCCGACCAATTGTTGGTTAGGTTATCAAAAGACCTTTCCAACGAGTCCAAAACATTGAAGATCTGGCAACCCTGTCTCGAGATATGGCCACTTAAGTGATATCGATGTACTTTTTGGAAGCCGGATCTAAAAAATAGATGAAACTTGTGTACAGCTATTGTTGTGAGGAAGGCTCCAACCACATAGGTGGATTAAGTTAGTTTTTAATGAGCTTTTTATCACTTTTATGTCAGATAGACCTAGGCACTTGGCATTTCTGGTTGGATCATTAATCTTCCTGTTAACGAACACCTCCAGTGACATATTACAAAACACAGAGCCATTGTAATCCACTTTGGTTAAGTTTAAATCTTGCTGTGCCTTTCACCCAAAATCTTCAAGATCTGCTGCACTTCTTTCTAAGTCAGCCAGATATGTGTCAATGTGACAATCGCCTCTCCTTATCCACCTCGGCTCAATCACCTGAGTGAGTTGATCCAAAAGAGAAGAGATAAAGTTGGAAAAAGGTAACAAAACACGCCAAACAGCATAGAAAATCAATGTTTTGATTGCGCAACCACCGGCTCAGTCTCTAGTGTAATTCAAACTCAAGTCTGATGGCACTACCAACCCACATCTCTCGACTAGACCACTTTTCGATGGGGAAAATTAAGACTTCTTTTTTTTTGCTTCACTAGAGCACACTACTGCTCCGATTCCACCTTGAGGGGCAAATTTTTGCACCGTCGAAAAATTCCAGCAATTTTATCTCGAGTGAAGCACTCTCACACACAAATTCAACAAAAGTCTAAAAGAGTCATGTTTGGCTAGGCTTCCCCACTTATCTTTAAAGAAAACCCACTTTTACTTTTGACGCAGGCTTTTGATTTGGTGATTTAATTGATTTGTGCTTTAAATTCCACCCCAATACTCTCAGCATACCGGAGGGGCCTTATGCAACTCTTCGGCCGAGGCTTGGACGAATTAGATGTAGAGCTCTTGTAGCAGGTCCTCGGAGTTGATAACACGTGCCTGCCTACCTGCCGAAATTAAGGCTCTTAATAACACTCATTACAATACGGTTTCGTAAATAAAAGAAAAAAAAAGAGCAATCTCGTGATTTAGGCAGCCACGAGATGCCCAGCGGGGTGGTCCGTGTTGAGTGTTACTTGTTATCTAATATATATTATATTATTTTCACAAGCTTGCCCTGCAACAAATGAAGGCGGTGTGTGCAGTGTCATAAGAGAGCCATTAAGCGTTAGAAGGTTTTATCATACTGGTCGTAAGACAATCAGCAGTGCACTCAACGGCGGCAAATTGATTGATTTTGGGCCAACGATGATCGATTGGTTTTGGTTATGGGCTCAAACATTTTCCCTTTGTTGGTGGAAAGTAGGTCTATTAACCAATTGGGTTAGTGGAAGTTCAAGGTATCCTTAGTAGTTGTGAACTAATTAGTTGACCAAGAGTATCGATATGACAGTTTTCAACTTATTTGGACAAATTGAATATTTTTTTTAATTTTGAAGTTGATAAAGCTTTTCTTCTATGTTCGCATAAATGTCCCATATGCAAAACAGCAAGCTGAGAAAAATGCAAGAAAAGTTTGTCCCAAAAAAGCAAAGCAATCCGCTTTAAGGTGAAGCCGTTGATCATTTTCGAAGAAAATTGATCATCACTATAAAATATTCTGTATTAAATTCAATTAAACGAATTCCCGCAGCAAAAGGAATCAGCATGTGCCGGTTGTTGCCTTCTTGAAGCCACTGAAGGAATTTTTGATCTAAATCAATTGTGCTTCAAAATTTATATAATTTTGTGGCACAGTCATTGACGTCCTAGTTGGCAATCATTGATTAATGACGATTTCCATAACTTTACAAGTAATGGGATAATCGTTACCAAAAGGAATCAGCATGTGTAGGGCACTATTCTAAACAACTTGTTGAAGAAATTTTGTCAAAATATTGAAAACGACGCAAAATTTATATCTTTGAACGAAAAATCATGACAATGATGGAAGTCTTCACGTTAACGACTCCCGGGTCTTTTGTGGGCTCTGTTGCATGTTTCTGCTCATTTCTAGGTGCCCGAAGGTTATGTGTGGTGAGTCACCCAAAACCTCTTTTACGCAAATGGACCGACGTTTTACTTCCCCATCCGATAGAAGGCCAGGAGGATAAGGCGGGAATCGAACCCGCGCCTAATAGCAACTTAGGGATCGGCAGCCGAAGCCGCTAACCACCGCGCCACGAGGCCCTTGTCCCACATACAGTTTAAAAACATGGTAATATTACATCCGGGAAGGAGTAGGGGAAATTCTCGTATGTTTGGCAGGTTAAGCACTCACTCCTAACTCCATCCAATTCGTTGATTTTCACTATTTAAACAACCAATTTTGCAAAAAATTTGATGGAAACTTACTAGCTCACTTCTCCTGAGCTATTTATCACTCGATTACGATTGAAAACGCTTTTATTGGCTTTAATTGAATGACAAAGTTCTGACCTGAGAGCATTAGAGGCACGCTGGAATTACATGCTGTTTCCCTACATCTTTTATAGCAGAAAAAAGTGTAATTTTATCTCTGAAAGTATGTAATCTTACCTCTTTTCTTGTGAAATGTCAATGTCCTTGTGAAGTTACAGCCGGTTTAAAAATAAAAAATGTTGAAAAAAATTAGTTTTCGATGGTTCTTGACAATTTCTATATGACAGACTTGATTTCTAAGACTTTTTTTCAGTGTAGTTCAGTGGATGGTAGTAACCTGGATCGTAAATAAGCTTAAATCATCAAAAAACGAGTTATTTCGAAAAGTGGTTTAAGATAATCTTATGGGAAATTGGACGAGCTTTCCGGTAAAAAATATTTACGAGATGGAAAAATCAAGTCTGTCATATAGTCTGCGATCAGCAGAGAAGCAAGTCAGACGTGTGTCCTTCACAAACCAAAAAAGTGCTAAAAAGTGCAAAAAATGCCTTACGGCAAGAAAAAAGAGACGGTCCTCACCAGCAGGATCGGCAGATTTGAAGAAGCTAAAGAATGCCGAAGCGCTACCTGCAAAGCCAGGCAGTTTAAGCAAGGACGCTCAAAATTCGTCTGGAAACCAGTTCGCTACCCTCCCTGTGGACGTGAGCGAGAAGGAAGAATTTGAACGACGGGAAAAGTTGCCACCCTTTTTTGTGAAAACATCGTCATCGGATTCGGTGCGAAAGTGGCTGACCGGGTTTATCAAATCTGGTGCTTTACGAGCTTCCATTCGCTTGTGTGCTGATGAACTCAAAATTCTGCTACCTACCAGAAAGGATTACAACTACGTTCGGGATTTCCTGAACAACACAAAGATTGAATACTACAGCCATGACGATCCAAGTAAACGCCCCATGAAACAGGTCCTCCGTGGCCTGTACGACATGGATGTGAGTGTGCTGAAAGAAAAGCTCAAAACTCTTAAGTTGAACGTGATCGAAGTCTTCAAAATGACGAGACACAACAAGGACATCAAGTATCGTGATCAACTGTACCTGGTTCATCTCGAGAAAGGATCGACAACGCCGTCTGAGCAGAAAGCAGTTCGGACAATTTTCAACATCATCGTGACTTGGGAACGTTATCGTCCAGTGCACCGTGACGTGACACAGTGTTCGAACTGTTTGCAGTTTGGGCATGGTGGAAGGAACTGTTTCATCAAGAGTCGTTGTGCAACCTGCGGAGGTGAGCACAAAACTCAAGCTTGCAACACAATCAACGAGAACATCGAAGCGAAATGCTTCAATTGCGGTGGCGACCATTCGACCAAGAATCGAAGCTGCCCAAAACGAGCTGAGTTTGTGAAAATGTTATCCTACGGTTATGTAAGACATTTTTGTGTATATGAAGCCAGTTTTCGATAATGACATTTGAGAAGGGCGTAAGTGTTTTAAATATTTTTCTAATTCGGAATTTATATATTTCTGCATCTCGAAGCCGTTGCATCGTATCAAAAAGTGGTTGAAGACTTAATCCACCTATGTGGTTGATGCCTTCCTCACTTTTAACCAACAATGGGTGGTTTGGACACATATCTCAGTTTTTTTTTTAGATCCAGAGAAATAAGAAAACAGATATAACTTAAGTGGTCATAACTCGAGACAGGGTTGCCAGATCTTCAATATTGTGCACTCTTTGGAAAGGGTTTTCGATTACCTAACCAACGATGGGTCGGGTGATGGATCCGGACATCGTTTGCATACATTTAATTGAGATCCGGCTTCAAAAAAGTACATAAATATCACTTAAGTGGTCATAACTCGAGACAGGGTTGCCAGATCTTCGATGTTGTGGACTCGTTGGAAAGGTCTCTCGATTACCTAATCAACGATGGGTCGGATGATGGATCCGGACATCGTTTACATGCATATAAATGAGATCCGGATACATATGAAAACACATTTTTATACATAACTTTTGAACTAGTTATCGAAACTTCAAACAATTCAATAGCGATGTATGGGACCCTAAACCAAGTTGACTGCAACTGGTTTGGTCAAAATCGGTTCAGCCAGTGCTGAGAAAACTCAGTGAGATTTTGGTCACATACATACATACACACTAGGGTGTTTCATCCAAACAAAAAAGTTCTCAGAATCAGGCAAACCGTGGTTCCCCTAGAAGAGGATACCCATAGGGACTCTAATGCCAAATATCAGCCCATTTGGTTGAGAATTGGCCTGTCCCCAGCGGTTCAAAGTTTACATGTAAATTACTATGGGATTTTTATGCTTTTCGTTCAATCGTTCCTACAGGTCTGAGGACAACATGGATTCACTCGGAATAAAGACAGGTGTGTAGGGGATGGTCCAATGAACGAATTCCAGAAGAAATTAGGGTTGTCCATTCTGTCCCCAAGGTGCGCATTGGATCGACGTCCGGTGTATCCAGAATCACCGATTCACCCTTCAAATGTACGCATTGTCCTTAGTGTGCTATGACGGCTAGCTGAAAATTACGACGCCCCATGTCAGACGGTGAACACGTGGCGAAGCATCGATTGCATTATTATTACAAAATCATCATGTTACGTTATTTGGAATAGTTCAAATTGTTACAGGAACATAACAAATTATAATTGTATTACTTTAAAGTATGTTTCTGAGCCAAAACTTGAGTTAATACTCTGCCACGTATTCACCGTCTGACATGGGGCATCGTAATTTTCAGCTAGCCGTCATAGCATACTAAGGACAATGCGTACATTTGAGGGTTAATCGTTGATTCTGGAGACACCGGACGTCGATCCAATGCGCACCTTGGGGACAGAATGGACAACCATAATTCCTTCTAGATTTTGTTCATTGGACCATCCTCTACACACCTGTCTTTATTCCGAGTGAATCCATGTTGTCCCCAGACCTGTAGGAACGATTGAACGAAAAGCATAAAAATCCCATAGTAATTTCCATGTAAACTTTGAACCGCTGGGGACAGGCCAATTCTCAACCAAATGGGCTGATATTTGGCATGAGAGTCCCTATGGGTATCCTCTATTAGGGGAACCACGGTTTGCCTGATTCTGAGAACTTTTTTGTTTGGATGAAACACCCTAATACACGCACACACATACACACACACATACACACACACTGACATTTGTTCAGTTTTCGATTCTGAGTCGATATGTAAACATGAAGGTGGGTCTTCGAGCTTTTAATAAAAAGTTCATTTTTAGAGCAGGATTATAGCCTTACCTAAGTGAGGAAGGCAAAAATGTTGAAAAAATGGGTTTTTGATTATGTATGACAATTTTTATATGACAGACTTGATTTTTCAGTCTCGTAAATATTTTTACCGAAAAGCTCGTTCCCATAAGATTGTCTTTGACCACATTTCAATTGGAAGTATGGGCTCACAGATAAAATTTAATTGTATTACTCATAACTGAAAACAGAATATTTTTTTCAGTGTAGTTCAGTTGATGGAAGTAACCTGGATAATAAATTAGCTCAAAACATAAAAAACGAGTTATTTCGAAAAGTTGTCAAAGACAATCTAATGGGAAATTGGACGAGCAGTCCGGTAAAAATATTTAACAGACTGAAAAATCAAGTCTGTCATATGAAAAAAAAAAACGAAGTTGACTTTATAGCTGTCGGCCACCATTGTTAGTACCAACCACTTTTATCTACAAGGACTTCGCCGCCCTGAGCTCCTAAATGTATGAAAGTATGGCACGGAGCGACGGCGCCGAATACCCATATTTACACAAAGAATTTTAGAGCGCCGGGATTCAAACCGCCGACCTCTGGATTGTGAGTCCATTTGATCCACACGGGCGGGACAATGTCATATTGAAATTTTTTAAAACGATAAAAAAACATTTTTTTCAACATTTTTATTTTTAAAACCTCTGTAATTTTACAAGGATTGGACTTAGGACAATGCACAGTGGTCCAGAACGCAAAATTAAGTGGAAAATGGATTTTCCGAAAAATGGTGACGTTTTGGAACTTTGGTGTCTTCAGAAGAGTTGTTGCAAATGGAAAGGGGCAACTTTTGGTTTGGTTCAAAATTAGGGTGGTTCACGATTAGGGTGATTTTGAAAATCTAACTTTTCAGGAATATTTTTGGGAATCTTTATGTCTTCTAAAAAATTGTTGGGCTGGCTAATTCAAGCAACTTTGTCCAAGACACCAAAATTTTATCTCGTAATCTACGCCTTCTATGACCAAATTTATAGAAAGCTTATGAGCAAACCTTCAAAAATCAGTTTTTTGAACGTGGCAATTCAGGGTTGACTTTTAGAGAAAAGTGAAATTCGGAGCACTTTTAGAGCTCTAAAAAACCAACATTTTCATTTTTTGACATGTCAATTTGGACTTAAGGGTCAAAAGTTACAGCCATTTTAAGGTAAAAAAGATGCAAATTTAAAACTACAATATCTCGAAATGGCGTAAGCCAAATTTTAAGCACTAGGTTGCATTTGAAAGAGGAGATCTAGCACTACAAACGCTGAAAAAATCTCAGGGGTGTTTTTCTTTAAACTCGAGATATCTTCATTTGAAAAAGTCTAATTTTCAAGGGAAAACCATATGGGACCACCCTAACGAAATTCGAAAATTGTCCAAATATATGTTTTTCCATGTAATTTTGCCCGCTGAATCTGAATCTGCCCTCAGAATTGGCCAAAATGTCATCAAATCGATTTTTGGCCAAAAATTTGAACTTTTCAGCACTTGTTAGGAAAAGTTATACTTTTCTACATTTTTTTTATTTGAACGATTCATTGACTCAATGCATGGACATTTGTCCTATAATTCTGTCCAAAGGGTGTTTTTCGGAATTGCAAAAAACGTTGTATGGAACTCGTTGCAAAACTTGATTTTTCATCACTCGTCGTATTTATCTAACTCGGTGAACCTCGTTAGATAAATGTACGACTCGTGCTGAAAAAATCCTCTTTTTGCAACTTGTTGCATAAACTACTATTTTCGACTGTGACGATTAATTTCAGATGGCTTTTCGGCTTGCAGTCGTTGAAAGCAGCTCAAACACTTTTTTGTGTACTTTATCCAACGTTTCGATTTTATTAAATCATCATCAGGGAAATTTTATGTAAAATTGTCTGGAGAATTGATTCCCGTTTGCGGCTTTTGAAAATTTTGACGCTTAGAGCACTTTTTCAAAAAACTAGTTTCAGTAAATCATTTTTGTATTTTTTTAGGTGAGTTGCTCCATCCTTTAGTTTTCGAGAGCCTTTTTGTAACATCTTAGGCTATTTTCACAAAAAAGTTTAACGAAAAAAAATCGTGGGCTCACCCCGTCAAAAAAGGTGAAAATTTCAAATGTAGATAGTAATTATTTTTTGCTTCCTGATCTTTTAGGGAAATTTGTAAGGCAGAGGGAGGGGTACAAAAATTGAAGTACCTATACTTTGCAATAGCCTTGGAAAAAACTATAGAATTCAATAGTACATGGCTTTTAAATGAAAATATCTGTTTTACACCCAAAGTTAAAGAACGAGAGGATATTCCTCACGAAAAGAAACGTGAGGAAAGTGATATTTTGCGAGAGTATAGTCCTCTCGCGTGTTCATTCGTTCATTGGAACAGTTCATCCTATTGAGTGGCTTATATGGACAAATGACCGCCACTTAGTTACTGAACCATGGTGGCCCATTCGGCAAAGGCACGGTTCAATATGCCGAAGGTCTTGGGTTCGAGTTTCGGTACCGGCACTTTTTTTTTTGATAGATGAACTTTTTTTGAAGATGAACCATGAGTAAAGTACTCTCGGTAATTTCGAGATTTATCCTCTCCGTCCGCACACAGTACCATTTTACTACCGAATCGTGCTCTTTATTCTCTCGTATACCGATACCCAGTTCTGGGTGTAGGGATTTTTGCCACATTATTTTCCAAAAAAATTATCTAAAACAAGCATACAAAATTTCCTATAAGCTAGCATATGAGTCACAAAAATGTGGCAAAACCCCATTTAGGCTTGCATTTAAGTAACGTACCTGCTCCCTGAATCTCAAATTCCAAAACACCTCATCGCACACCGGAAGGGAAACGCAGAGTGAAGAAACATTTGTTATCTCAGTTTATGAGTAGTTCCTCTGACTAGTTGAACGTCACCGACCAGCAATGTTGACAATTTGCTAAGTAAATATGCAAATGAGTGGCACGAATGACACATTTAAGGTCATCGCTTCTTGGTGACCCACTTTGCCAATTCCACGCCACATCTTGTAAATGGTGACGACTTAAACCTTAAACGAACTACAACAGAAGAGTTACAGCACGTTTGAAAAGTTTGGATAATTCCTTTGCACAATTGCACAACAACAATCGTAAATATCCTGCCTACCGGGGTGTGAAGCGTGCTCCTCCAAATGAAAACCATCAAATTAAATCGGTCGCATATCATAATCACAATCATCTGCTAATCTAACTTAATGTGCACCTATTAACGCCTCAAACACCTCACTCCTCACTCGTCAGTCACCATCCCGCGTGAGCATGATTTTAATTCATCTCTCTTCTCTCTTCTCCATTCACCAGCAATCATCATTATCACGGTTGAGAGGCAAGCAGCATCAGTATGAGTGTGCGACGGTACAAGCTGATATTTATACTGGTGTTTTTCATTCAAACGTCCGCGGCCAACGATCCACACTCCGCGCCGGCCACGACCACGTTCCAGCAGTGGCCAGCGGTCAGCAGCAGCTCCATCAGTGGTTTCGGTTTCACGAGAACTGGCCGCTCTAGTCAGGGGACACCAGGTGAGAAGGTGGATCTACTATGTTACTTATATGATTCAAATCCGACCTGGAACAATTGAAATATCCATCACCAGTTCTGAAACATTCATATATTTTTGCTAAAAACAGATATCTTTAAAGCTGAAATAAAAAATGATGAGGTATAAATTAAAGTAAATGAATGCAATTCCTGAAATAATAAATAAAATAATGAAATTATGCATAAGGGTAATTCTCCGCCAACTCACACAGCAGTTGCCCCGACCCCTCTTCGATTTGCGTGAAACTTTGTCCTAAGGGGTAATCCGAGGTCCGTTTTTGATATCTCGTGACGGAGGGCGGTACGACCCTTCCATTTTGAACATGCGAAAAAGAGGTGTTTTTCAATAATTTGCAGCCTGAAACGGTGATGAGATAGAAATTTGGTGTCAAAGGGACTTTTATGTAAAATTAGACGCCCGATTTGATGGCGTACTCAGAATTCCGAAAAACGTATTTTCATCGAAAAACACTAAAAGTTTTAAAAATTCTCCCATTTTCCGTTACTCGACTGTAAAAATTTTGGAACATGTCATTTTATGGGAAATTTAATGTACTTTTCGAATCTACATTGTCCCAGAAGGGTCATTTTTCATTTAGAACAAAATTTTTCATTTTAAAATTTCGTGTTTTTCTAACTTTGCAGGGTTATTTTTAGAGTGTAACAATGTTCTACAAAGTTGTAGAGCAGACAATTACAAAATTTTAATATATATACATAAGGGTTTTGCTTATAAACATCACAAGTTATCACGATTTTACGAAAAAAGTTTTAAAAAGTTGGTCGTCATCGATCATGGCCGTTCATGGTCACCCGCGACAGACACGGACGACGAAACAAAGAGAAACGCAAAAGTAACTTTTTCAAAACTTTTTTCGTAAAATCGCGATAACTTGTGATGTTTATAAGCAAACCCTTATGTCTATATATCAAATTTTTGTAATTGTCTGCTCTACAACTTTGTAGAACATTGTTACACTCTAAAAAATAACCCTGCAAAGTTAGAAAAACACGAAATTTTAAAATGAAAAATTTTGTTCTAATGAAAAATGACCCTTCTGGGTCAATGTAGATTCGAAAAGTACATTAAATTTCCCATAAAATGACATGTTTCAAAATTTTTACAGTCGAGTAACGGAAAATGGGAGAATTTTAAAACTTTTTAGTGTTTTTTCGATGAAAATACGTTTTTTCGGAATTCTGAGTACGCCATCAAATCGGGCGTCTAATTTTACATAAAAGTCCCTTTGACACCAAATTTCTATCTCATCACCGTTTCAGGCTGCAAATTATTGAAAAACACCTCTTTTTCGCATGTTCAAAATGGAAGGGGTCGTACCGCCCTCCGTCACGAGATATCAAAAAACGGACCTCGGATTCGTGATCAGGGACAAAAGTTACCCCTTAGGACAAAGTTTCACGCAAATCGAAGAGGGGTCGGGGCAACTTTTCCCGATTTCGTGTGAGTTGGTAGAGAATTACCCATAACTATTCCAAATTATAATGATTTTCAATGATAAGTTTAATTTCTAAAATAAAAAAAAAACATAAAATAATATTTTAGAAATTCAATTTGAATTAACTTCCAGAGTTGAGCCATGTTACCATTATTGTATATGAGCAATTATCTACCAAAACCGGAAATGGATTTTATTCGTATCTTTTGATATGGCTTAAACTTTGTTGGGCCCTTCTCTACGACCAAAGAAGCTATTTTTTGTCATAAGTTTACCCATACAAGTCTTCATACAATTTTGGCAGCTGTCCATACAAAAATAGTACGTAAAAATTCAAAAGTCTGTAACTTTTGAATGAATTTTCTGGTCAAGTTCTAGGTATTGTTGAGGACTACACAACTGGTGATTTTTTCCTTCTGGATTCGATTGCTTAGCAAAGGAAAGGTAGTGTATCGTCACAAACTGGACCTTATCAAGACACCTTAGGAAGACAACCTATGGAATGTTAACATCAACTTTCACATGTTAACATTAAGTTGATTAATAAACTGTCACTGAATCCGCTTTGTAAATGCCGGCGCCGATACTATTCACGGTTGTTCCCCTCAGGCACAGGGAAAGATTCACTTAATGTTATTATGAGAAAAATAGGTACACGGATTTTTCTATAAACTTTTTTTTAACTTCTTTTTCACAAAAACTCAATTTCCCAAAATATGTACTTTTTTACTCTCGAGATTTTTTTTAATGTTTTAGGAGACAAAAATCCGCAACTTTTGAGACATAGAGTAGTATGGTCAACAATTCTGCCAATGAGTTATGAATTTAAAAAAAAAAAATTTCATACATATTTTTTACCTCATGGTTTTTATGTAATATTGGCCCCGTTTTCTTCGAATTTTAAAAATAGTGACCATGCGCACTATCTCTGAAAATATTTTTTTAAGTTCAGAAAACATGCTATAAAATTGTTAACGATTGGTTGCTGAGATACAGCGGCTTAAAAAAAATAAACAAAAAAATGATGTTTTCTAAGTCTCACCCAAACAACCCTCCATTTTCTAATGTTGATATCTCAGCAACTGATGGTTCGATATTCAATGTTAAAAAATTAAACATTTCTGAAAGTTTTCTATCTTTTCGAAAACAATATTTTAATTCGAGACTAACATTTTAAAAGGGACAAATATTGAATAGATTGCTGCGACTCCTGTCAGCTTTGGATGTAGCAAAATAAAAGTGACAAAAGTGATAGACGCAACACTCTGCGATATGCCATTGTAGATCAGGCTTAAGAATTTCTCACCTTCTTTCCCAAAACCCGCAATGTTTTTTGGTATTGAAATAGTTGATTTAATCAATTCTCTTTTGAGAAATGTTTCTGGGCCAATTGATTGTACAAATCACTACTGAAAAGTGTAATTGGTTGGGTTTAAGTTCATTGTTCAACTGTAAGTCACTTTTGTTAATTTTGGATTTTAACTGAATCATCATATTTCCATGTGTTTTGGTTATAAAATATGCCATTTCATGTTATTTTCTCATACATTTTTGAGGTAAGATGAAAAAAAAAAATTGAAAAGAAGACTTATTTGTGGTTTTGTTTATGAAAGCAATAAAATTATTGAAATTTGTATTTCTTAAAATTTGGTTGCTAGACTTTTTTTACTTCTCCGTCCAAAGCTCAAATATTTGAGACTAACTTAGTGATTTTGCATACATTCTTGATTTTTGATAAGGTTTTTTAACTAATTCAACCTTATAGGTGAAAAAGTTTCTAAAATGATTGAATGCATAATGTATTTAAAAAATTTTATACAATAAACCAGGTGAAAAAGTTTTTTAAAAACCTGTTGTTATTCTACTAGGAGATGGTAAAATATGTTTGTAAAAAATAAATATTATGTGTTTTTGAAACATAATTCAAAAAAATCTTCCAATTTATAGGCATTTTTGGTAGAACAAATTTCATATAAAGTTTGAAAATTGATTCGTGCTTCGAATTCAGTTTAAATTGCTATATAAATCGACAATTTTATAAACCAATGTAGTTTTAACGAATTATGGGCGAAATTGTGAGTTTCGAGAATTTTACCTAAAATTTAAATGTACTTTTTTTAAAAAGCTTTTAAATTTAATTAACGTAATAAAAAAATGATTTTTTTTCTTAAAAATTATATCAGCAACCAAAGTGATGGTACTTTTGACTTCAAAATAAAATTTGAAAAAACTTAAATCTTATTTTAACAAGAAAAACTATGACTAACAAAGTCACCCCGGAATTCGAAATAAGAATTTTCATCGCAACTAATATTCTAAACTCTATTGAAAAAAGGTGCAGGTGGTTATGTTTTACACGACCAATAAGACAAAGAACTTTGTACAAAACTCTAAAAAATCATTCTATTGTTATTCATATTTTTTAATTCTTTGCCAATTTATTTAATCCTTAATAATTAATACTAATTTAATGTCTTCAATCATTGACATCTCTGTGAAAATAAATTGCCAGAAAACGAAACTATTGCAAAAACAAGTATGGTTAGGAAAATGTCTACCACCCCCGAAAAAACGGCATCCAGAAATCATGGACCTTACAACCACTATCGAAATAGCAAATTTCATTTCCAGTCTCAAAAACGACATTGCCCCAGGTCGCATGGTTCGATAAAAGTCCCCGGTCGAACCTTTCCTCAGCCACCTTCCCTCAGGGCAATGGCCACTCCGGGTGTGGCCAATCCTGCCAAAATGGCCATTTTCATTACCAGTATCAAAAACCATGAATTTTGATACCAATATTGCCCCAAGTCGTATGGTTCGATAAATGTCCCCCCGGTAGAACCTTCCCCAGAGCACTGGCCACTCCGGGTGTGGCCAATATCCTACCAGATTGGTCCCAACCCCCTTGCCCTAAATCATTCTGGTTTTCGGGTGACCATCCAACAATCTTTATAAGAACAGAATTCCTCCCAAGTTGGTGCACAACCTGTGTCTATCAATGTGTGGATGTGTGTGTCTGAGCAATAAAATTACCACCGTGGATCCGTCTTTGACGAAACCTCGTAAGGTACTGAAATTTTCTGAGGCTATCTGTTAGCTTAAATAGTTCGCATGAAATGTGGCAACATGGTGCAAATTTTGCCTTTTCTCTTGCTGTCGTGGGACTTTCACGCGAGAATGTTGCACCATGGCACAGTGCTCCGAAACCGAAATCTAGCGTGACAAAATTGATAGCGGCCACACGTTAAGATTTAGAGCTTTGGTGTCTTCGGGACAAATGATCAGGGTCAATAGGGGCATCTTTTGGTATGGTGGACATTAGGGTGGTCCAAATTTTAGGGTGGTTCAGAATTTTTATTTTGGCGGCGCTAAATTAATTTAATTATTTTGTTGATTCCTGAAATATTTCAGCCAAAACTTGTTTCTTCTTTTACAACCACTAGATCATTTTTTACATTTTTGAGCCCTTGTAGACAATTGTAGAGCTTGTCAAAATGAACATTTTTATTCTTGAATAATGAATTTTGGTCAATTCTATCGAAAGTTATGGGCAAAAAACGATTAAAAAAGGCTCATTTTCAAATTGAGATTAAATAAGTTAAACAAAAAAGACCCCCGAGATATTTTCAGCAAATGTACTCTAAAATGTGTACTTTCAGATGCTTCTAAGAGCGAGGTCAAACTTCACCACCTTTTCGAGTTATTCACATTTCAAAATGGCGTCTTTTTCGTCGTATTTTGGCTATAACTTTCGTTTTAAAGGTCCGATTTTTGCTCTCTTGGAAGATAAATGTGTGTTTTGATAAGCTCTACAAATGTCTAGAAGACACCAACTCGCTACTACACAAGCCTGAGTTGATAAATTCAAAAAACTCGTTTTTTCATAAACATTTCAACCTAAATTACAAAAATGGCTCTAGAAACTTCCCGTTTGAAGATAGAGCTTTGTGCTCTTCAGCAAAGTTGCTCAGAATGGTGTTCTCTACAACTTTTCTGAAAACACCAAAGCGCTATCTCGTCATCCCGCCAAAATAAAAATTCTGAACCACCCTTAAATTTGGACCACCCTAATGTCCACCATACCAAAAGATGCCCCTATTGACCCTGATCATTTGTCCCGAAGACACCAAAGCTCTAAATCTTAACGTGTGGCCGCTATCAATTTTGTCACGCTAGATTTCGGTTTCGGACCACTGTGCATGGTTGCCACATTTCATGCGAACTATTTAAGCTAACAGATAGCCTCAGAAAATTTCAGTACCTTACGAGGTTTCGTCAAAGACGGATCCACGGTGGTAATTTTATTGCTCACACACACACACGCACACATTGAAAGACACAGTTTGTGCACTACATTGGGAGGAAATCTGTTCTAATGAAGATTGTTATGATGGTCACCGGACAACCAGAATGATTTGGGGCAATGGGGTTGGGACCAATCTGGTAGGATATTGGCCACACCCGGAGTGGCCAGTGCTCTGGGGAAGGTTCTACCGGGGGGACATTTATCGAACCATACGACTTGGGGCAATATGGGTATCAAAAATCATGGTTTTTGATACTGGTAATGAAAATGGCCATTTTGACAGGATTGGCCACACCCGGAGTGGCCAGTTCCCTGCGGAAGGTTCTACAGGGGGGGCATCAATCGAACCATACGACTTGGGGCAATATTGGTATCAAAAATCATGGTTTTTGAAACTTGAAATGAAAATGACCATTTTGACCGGATTGGCCTCAACCGGAGTGGCCATTGCCTTGGAGGAAGGTCCTACCGGGGGGACATTTACCGAACTATACGACTAGGGGTAATATGGGTATACAGATTGATACCCATATTGCATCAAGTCGCATGGTTCGATTAATGTCCCCCTGGTAGAACCTTCCCCAGGGCACTGGCCACTCCGGGTGTGGTCAATCCGGTTAAAATGGCCATTTTCATTAACAGTTTCAAAAACCATGAAGTTTGATACCAATATTGCCCCAAGTCTTATGGTTCGATTAATGTCCCCCCGGTAGAACCTTCCCGAGGGCACTGGCCACTCCGGGTGTGGCCAATCCTGCCAAAATGGCAATTTTCATTACCAGTTTCAAAAACTATGAATATTGATATCCATATTGCCCCAAGTCGTATGGTTCGATTAATGTCCCCCGGTAGAACCTTCCCGAGGGCACTAGCCACTCCGGGTGTGGTCAATCCGGTTAAAATGATCATTTTCATTACCAGTTTTAAAAACCATGAATTTTGATACCAATATTGCCCCAAGTCGTATGGTTCGATTAATGTCCCCCCGGTAGAACCTTCCCCAGAGCACTGGCCACTCCGGGTGTGGCCAATATCCTACCAGATTGGTCCCAACCCCATTGCCCTAAATCATTCTGGTTGTCCGGTGACCATCATAACAATCTTCATTAGAACAGAATTCCTCCCAATGTAGTGCACAAACTGTGTCTTTCAATGTGTGCGTGTGTGTGTGTGAGCAATAAAATTACCACCGTGGATCCGTCTTTGATGAAACCACAGTAGGTACTGAAATTTTCTGAGGCTAAGTGCTAGCTTAAATAGTTCGCATGAAATGTAGCAACAGTGGTGCAACATTCTCGCGTGACAGTTCCGCGAAAGCAGGAGGCAATAGAGAGCCTATATGGAGAGGCGAAATGTCACTCTCAGGGTTCCAATCGAACTGTCAAATCGGGGTTCCAATTGAGCAACAAGATCATGCAAGAACAAGGTTGGAATCAATTTACAATAGTTTTGGTAAAAAACGAGACTAATAACAATTACAAGTATTGTAAAACTGTTGTTGATAATAATCTGGTAGTTTTTGTTATGTTTGTGCTTGTTCGGTATAAAAAAAGAGCCAGCACGAAAGAAAAACTACAAGTTTTTCAACCTTAAATTAAAATGACTTTGGGTGTTTGAAATTTCTCCCAGAACATTTCATTTCCCTATGTAGGTCCCTAGGAGGCAAGGCAAAATTTGTAAAGTGCTCTCAGCCAATCAGCAGCCGAGATTTTTCCTGCATTCATTTTTTATTTTCATCTTAACTTTTGAATACTTTAACAAAGTTTTATCAACTTTGTGAGGTAGTCTACTTGCAATTTAAGACTTCCCCTTTCGTTTGGTGGATAAAGCATGCAGATTGTTTGAATTGGGTGGAAGATATAAGCGTTCAAACAATTACAGAAATCGTTACACTTTCGCTTCGCGAAATTTTGGATTGACACCCGTAGACAGTGCCCTTAGGACAAAGTTCTTTGTCAAAACTTTTTTTCAAAAATAGTGCATAGACCTTGTGTGGCCTATTCCAAGTACATGTTTTAAAGATAAAAACCTTACTAGTTGAATAATATTCCAAAAATAAATCGAAATTCTATCAATGTCACCCCGGTTTACGAAACTAACTTTTCTTGTCATTCTCTAGTGTTAAAATGGTCCAATATTTTGGTTTTGAGTTGACCACACACACAAACGCCAAACTAAAGCGGCAAAACAAACGATTCACTGAAATATTCGAAAGTGATTTTCAGAATTGCAAAAAAACGTTGTATGCAACTCGCTGCAAACTCGATTTTTTTCAGCACTAGTCGTAAGTTTATCCAACGAGGCTCTGCCGTTCTTTTGCAACTTATTGCAGAATTGTAATTGTCATCTCCCGACACACCCTCAACTAGCTGCAAAAAGATTTATTTTTGCAATACGAAATGTTACCTTTTAAGTCCTTTAAATCATAATAAAATAAAATAAACTATTTTTGGAAGTTTTATTTCTGTGTAAAAAAATAGTTAACTTGAAAAAACAAAAGGAGCATGAGCATGAGCATGAGAGACCACCCATGGTTGTCCTTCTCCGTTGCTGAACAGGACCGTAAAATCCTATCAATACAACGATCATACGCTTCAACGGTCTAATGGTGTTTCCCTTATCAACAGCATGTATGAATGCGCTGAAAAGATAAAACATCAAGATCATCAAAACTAGATCTGGAGCTTATAGGTAACAGTCGTTGGCCACCAACGGCGCCCGCCATGTCAGTTTGTAGATCTCGGGGGATTGGGACGGGAATGTTAGTTAACACAGGTTGCTACCAAGGGTGGGTTCTATACGATATCCACACCCCCGCGTGTGCCGGAAAAACTACTTCTACTTGGGATTTTGTTAGTGGGTAAGGGTAATGGCCAGGATTCATCATAGAGGATGATGATGCGACCCAATAATCAATAAATTTGGTTTAATAGTATTATGTATTATGCATTCTCAAGGCAAAACATCGGATGTTGCGGATGAGACTTTTCCCGGTTATTTGGTGTTGAGTTTAGCATAAATGGTTCAATCTTAGACAGCCGGCTGTGGAAAGATAAAACCAAAATAATATGCGAAAACGCAAAACCGCCCGGATAGAAAAACACGCAATCGTGGGACAACAAAGACGGAAACGGCAACGAAAATCCTTCGTATCGACCGCAACGCGCACCGTTCAAGATCACCAACGCAACTCATGACATTGTGAGGAGCTGATTGAAAACAAAAATTAAAATAACGAAAATGTCCGGTCTTGAATCAATAACGCGACAACGATAAGGTTTGGAAATAAGCAAATTTCATTAGCAGAATTCTCAAAATTAACAGAAACCGTCCTGAAACGAGCTCGTCCGAGTTTAACTAGCCGTTTCAGTTTTCTTGCAAAAACCGCCCGAGCAACATAATCAAGCGCGACGCGAGTACACAGAAGCAACTGTCAACTCAGGCAAACCACCCGTAAAGTAGGTACACTCCAGAAAATGCACATACACACAACGGGGGGAAATAAACAAATCAACGGCGATGAAAATCAAACGCGACGCCCCGACGCGAACCGACTGAATGCACAAAACCAAATCTTACTGACCTGTAGGCAAATAAAATAGTATATTAAGATTTAAAAGGAACAATCTCACCGGAATCATTCCATCCTTGTCTCCAACAAAGCGGCATTAGGTTGCTTGCAGCTTTGACACACCGCTCTATCACCATACTCGCCGGTCACCATAGAGTCTTCGGATAACACTTTCCAGCGTTAAAGTGTCATCGGTAACCAGAAACGCAGCGAGTTTGGGTTGCCGAATCAGCACCCACGTTGTACACATTTTCATCAAAACAAAAAAACTACTTTAAATTCGGATTTTCCGAACCGGGGAGCACGCATTGCATTATTAATTAGAAAAATAAAATATTTATAAAAAAAAACTGTGAAGATAAAGTTTTGCAACTGGGCCCAAATGAAATGATTGGCTTCAAAACAAAGCACTCGAACAAAACAAATGTCACTTCTGTCAACGCTGTGAACAGCTTGCCCTGCAGGAAAGGCATAACGTCTGACAGCGTCTGATGGGCGCAAGATCGATGAAATCAGCAACGTGCCACAGAAACAAAGCAAAAATAAACCACAGAATGAAAATCTTTGCGAGCCTCAAATTATACAGAAAACACCAAAAAACCGAAAACATTCACTGTGCCCAACTCAAGCAGGCTACAAACAATCTTTTTGACACAATTTAGACACTACCACGCGCGTTCAACATCGAAAAAAAACACAAAAACCCGACTCGCCCACGACTAGCCAACCGCACTTGGCCAGTGCTGCCAAGCTCCCTCAATAGTTAACTTGAAAAAACAAAAGGAATCCAAAAAGTTTTAGCCAAATCCATTTTCAGTTTTTGCTGATGTTTGTTGAATACCGATAACTCAATCAATTTACACTTTCCTTAAAATAATTCAAACTACCGGGGTAAACGACTGAAATTTGAAAAATTATTTGAAAAAAAGCAAAATTATTGTTTATGTGAATGTTTAATTTATAAAAAGAATACTTATTACTAGAGGGCCTGGATCTTATTAGAGAACGGCCATCTCAAACCAAAGTACCAATCGAAGCACGAGAACTGTCAAACGGAGGTACCAATAGAGCAAAAGATAAAGGATTTTGCTTGATATAAAATATAATTAAATAAACAGTTTAAAAAGAATCAGTTAAAACTCTCCTCCCTACCGTTTTTGTGTCACCTAAATTTCAAACCCATACGATCACCTCCCGACACACCCCCAACTCGCATCAACAGAGAAAATTCCCGCCGAGTTGGTTAGTAGCTCAACCCTCAATTACGGTGGCTGGCGCGCGTTAAGCTGCCCGCAAAAGTGGCGCTTGGCTTATCTCAAAGCCGAGTGTAGTTCAGCGACGCGATGTGAAGTCTCACTTTTAAGGTGTACGCCTCGATCAAAAGCCGGCCGCGACTGGACCCCGCGGTGGCTTCCCTCTGTAAACGAGACTTCCAAGAGCGGAAGCCATTCGTTATTTGCTTGCGGAGAAACACCATTATCGACAGAAGTAAGGGAGAGATATCGTTGGAAGAAAAAAAAGCTGACGGATTCAATGGGTTTGGATTAGAGAGCCTGGAGCTTATTAGAGAACGGCCATCTCAAACCAAAAGTACCAATCGAAGCACGAGAACTGTCAAACGGAGGTACCAATCGAGCATTAAACAAAGGATTTTGCTCGATTGGTACCTCCGTTTGACAGTTCTCGTGCTTCGATTGGTACTTTTGGTTTGAGATGTCCGTTCTCTAATAAGCTCCAGGCTCTCTAGTTTGGATTATAAACATGGACTGTTTATTGAATCATCCGGCATAAACATTCAATTTTATCAATTGATCGTGCTGAAATTGACGTTTAGTGTCGCCTTTGACGGTGGTCTACATTGTAAGCAAGTCAGCTTTAAATTATATTTTCACTGGAATGACAATATTGTAAAAATCACAAAACAGCAAAAGAAATTCGTCTTATGCAACAAACCAAAAAATATGCTTCCTTGAACACGCCATCAACTAGCATCGATCTGAATCGGTGGATCTTCCTTAAAAGACGCTCTTACTTCACCCTCAACCAGCTCTAATCCAGCATCTCAATGCACGACTGGAACACAGCCACACGATTGCATAACCTATGCCGCAGCTAATTGCCACGATAGATGGATGGATGCGCGCACAAACAGCTGAATCTTCCGGCAATTCTTCGATGCGCTTAGCCGGCCATAGACGGGGCTGCGTATGCGCGATTCAAGTTGGCACATAAATCAACCAAGATTCGCTATCCATCCCGCAGCTGCTGCCGTCGCGGGCTCAAGAGGGGCTTCTTCTTTTGCGGCAGACGTTCCGACGACGACGACGATTCGTCGCGTGAGGAATCCTCGCCAATCCGCAATAAATTGGAAAAGCACAACCCGGCGTGGTCGTCACAGCTGGGTGCGATTTCCGAGAAAAGCCTCTTGCTGACTGTCGCTGCTTTTGGGCTTGGGGTCAGTGGTGCTTTACTTGGTGAAAATTTGACCCCGCAATGTGATGTTTCGACTACCAGAAGTTTGGTTTATGGATGGCCCCGAACTTCAGTTGATCGAATCTCGACGAAAATTACTCTTAATTTTTATTCGTCACACATAGCTACAATTTAAGTGATATAATCCCTGTAACATAACCATATAAAAATTAGTTAAGAAAAAAAAACATATAAAAAATTTCAGTGTCACATTCCAGTTCAAGATAACAGAATACTAGAATTAGGGACCAATGAAAATAAATTATGTGCCGATATCGATGGAGTCCACAGTCATCTCACAAATGCGGAACACATTTCAAGCAAAACAATGCCAAAGGGCCGTTGTGGGTTTGTAAACAAAGAGTGTGTCCTGCTCACGCTAGAGGATGTTTACATCTGGCATGAAAGGGATACACTCTTTGTTTACAAACCCACAACGGCCCTTTGGCATTGTTTTGCTAAATTTGTGTTAATTTATCAACCAACAATTTATTTGACATTACTACTACAATGAACTTGTTCAGATCATTCTCGAGTTATTTCACTAAAAAAAGTTCTTTCTTTTGATCAAAACACTAGTCTATCAAGTGCAGCAAAATACTGCCTGAAAATTGCCTGCTTCATAATTGGGATATGAAGGATTTTAGACTTCGTCCATAAAGTACGTCACGCAAAAATCAGCCAAAACAAACATGGGGACACTGTGGAGGTTTTCCCCTGTCCCCTTAAAATAGTGGAGCATCATCAATTCCCGTCTATCCTATCCTTGGTGCGCGGTGCAGAGCCGGCAATGGGCACTGCCATGGTGGTGAGAAGATGGTTCAGAGAAAATTGGTTCTACTCCCAACTATTGATTCTAAGGCAATTTGTGCTTAGACCATCATCACATCACATGGCAAAATTCCAGACTGCAATCCGCTAAAATCACCGTCTCCTAGCGAAGCGAAGTATCCATCCAATTTTGTGGGCTTGTCATACAAAATGGGTACGTAAATGCATGAAAATATGTGGGTAATTCTCCGCCAACTCTGCCCGACCCCTCTTCGCTTTGCGTGAAACTTTGTCCTAAGGGGTAACTTTTGTCTCTGATCACGAATCCGAGGTCCTTTTTTGATATCCCGTGACGGAGGGGCGGTACGACCCCTTTTTATTTTTGAGCATGCGAAAAAAGAGGTGTTTTCACTAATTTGCAGCCTGAAACGGTGATGAGATAGAAATTTGGTGTCAATGGGACTTTTACGTAACATGACTGTAAATTTTTTTGGAACATGTCATTTTATGGGAAATTTAATGTACTTTTCGAATCTACAATGACCCAGAAGTGTCATTTTTTCATTTAGAAAAAAATTCATAGGTAATCAAAAGACGTGCCCAAAAGATTGAAGATCTGACTACCCTATCATAAGTTATAAGTACTTTAGTGTTTTTAATACAATTTTTTGAGGCCGGATGACAGATATTTTGATAAAAATAAGTGTTATTTATACACTTTTTTAAGACTGTGTAGTGTATTAATGCATGTATTGTATTCTTCATGCATGCGAGGAAGGCACCAACCACCTAGAGGTGGATTTAGTAACGTTTTTTTTTTATAAAATCGCGATTACTCGTGATGTTTATGAGCAAACTCCTTATGTTTATACATCAAAATTTTTGTAATTGTCTGTTCTATAACTTTGTAGATCATTGTCACACTATAAAAAATAACCCTGCAAAGTTAGAAAAACACGCAATTTTAAACAGAAAATTTTGTTCTAAATGAAAAAATGACCCTTCTGGGTCAATGTAGATTCGAAAAGTACATTAAATTTCCCATAAAATGACATGTTCCAAAAAATTTTACAGTCGAGTAACGGAAAATGGGAGAATTTTTAAAACTTTAATTGGTGTATTTTTCGATGAAAAATACGTTTTTCCGGATTTATGAGTACGCCATTAAATCGGGCGAATAATTTCACATAAAAATTCCTTTGACACCAAATTTCTATCTCATCAGCACCGTTTCAGGTTGCAAATGATTGAAAAACACCACGTTTTTCGCATGTTCAAAAATGAAAGGGGTCGTACCGCCCCTCCGTCTCGAGATATCAAAAAACAGACCTCAGATTCGTAATCAGGGACAAAAGTTACCTCTTAGGACAAAGTTTCACGCAAATCGAAAAGGGGTCGGGCAACTTTTCCCGATTTCGTGTGAGTTGGTAGAGAATCACCCATGGATCTTTATATGGATTTTTCTGATCGATTTGGTGTCTTCGGAAAAGTTGTAGTTTATAGGACAATTCAGAAAAAAAGTTACACACTAAAAAAAATCACCCCTTTTTTTCATCAAAAATTTGAATCCCATTAGTGCATGTTAGTGCAAAATCTGGTTCCAAAAATATATATTTGTTGTTTTTTTTAATATCGATGAAAATTTGAAAGAATTATTTTTCAAAGCTAAATCAAATTAATAATTGAACAGAATACAAAACATTTGATAAATTCCACCGTTTTCGAGTTGAAGGCACTAAATATTTTTACGTTCGTGATTTTTTACACCCCCCTCTTCGATTTGCGTGAAACTTTGTCCTAAGGGGTAACTTTTGTCCCTGATCACGAATCCGAGGTCCTTTTTTGATATCCCGTGACGGAGGGGCGGTACGACCCCTTTCATTTTTGAGCATGCGAAAAAAGAGGTGTTTTTCAATAATTTGCACGTAATTTTTACGTAAACGTTCGTAATTTTTTACATTTTTCAACCTATTTCAAAAATGTGGAAAATATACTCAAAATTTCTTAACACTTATAGCACCAACGGGGTCAAAACTTACGCGAAGCACCAAGGGGGTCAAAAAAGTTGTAAATGCAACTTCAACCGGCTGTATCTTGACGAAAATTCAACCGATTTGGATGATTCTTGTTACATTCGATCCGGAAGAATGCCAAGAATCACCTCCAACAAGGTAGATCCAAAACAGATGCGTCTACCTTAAGTTATTATAAAAAAAACTTTTTTTTCAAAGGGTTGTATGAGCCGGTGGAAGGGAGCGGCCGTGGCTGACTGGTTACGGTGTTCGCTTTGTAAGCGAATGGTTCTGGGTTCGATGTCCATCTGCTCCCAACGAGAATGATTAGAACACAGAAATTAGAAATGATAAATATGAACGAAAAATCAAAGTCGCTTGAGGCGAGGTTCAAACCTCCGTCCTTTGGATTGGTAAGCAAAAATGCTAACCACTAGGCCATGACAACTTGGTGAGCTTGGACTGGAATTAGGAATACTGTTACAGAGAGCGAGTTGTGGCGCTATAACCACGGCAAATAGTGTCCAGGGCATTCGTGGAAATACAGTGTCCCATCCCAGAGGGTCCCAGAGTACCAAACCTTCTTAGCATGGTGCTCCCAACGAATGCAACCAAAATCTCGGAGCGTATGGTGGTGTGTCCCCACGCTTCTTCCTCCCCTGTCGATTCAGAATTGTGCTGTTGTTCGAACACTCAGTGCTCAAACTCAACCCAATTACGAGTCATCTCTGCGATACGGCTTTACGCAGTAGGCCTGGCCGCTTTAACGCTTGTGATGTTTCAATGCATTCCGATGCAATGGCGCACTACAAATGTTAATGAATGACAAGAAGAGTGCTAGGCGTCATCTAACCTAAGGCACTCTCCAGGATCCCTTCGAAAGATTGGCTGCGCTAGGGTCTGATTAGATTAGATTAGATTAGACAAAGGGTTGTATGAGCCGGTGGAATTGCATTTCCAACTTTTTTGACTTCGTTGGGGCTACAAGTGTTTATAATAAATTAAAAATGCAAACTTAAATTTGCAATCGTAAAGTAATTTTAATTTAATCTTTAAAAACGGGTCAGACTTTTAAGGGATAAAACACTTTTTTTAAATAAATGTTATGTACATCCAACTCAAGAGAATTGGAATTGGTCGAACGGCTTAGTGTGATTAAAATGGGTATATTTCCCCAAATTACAAAAAAAAAACTTCAAAAATGCAAATAGAAAAATATTCTTAGCTACCTGAACAAAATTATCAGAAATGGACAAACATGGTCACTATTTAATGAAATCCAAAATAACAATTTTTTTGGTCCTCATCCGAAAATTTTGCCGAAGACAACAAATCGATTTCCGATATTTTACAATCCATTTTTTATGGACAGCTGCTAAACATGTATGAGCAAACCAATTATGAAAATGTCTTCTGTGGTCCTAGGGAAGCCACCCAAAGTTGATAGCCAAATAAAAAAATACAACTGAAATCTATTTTCTGTTTTCGAGAAATGTACTTATACAAAGAGACAGTTTAGCTGTCAGCCACCATTGCTAGTACCAACCACTAGTGTCTTGCTTTTATCTACAAAGACTTCGCCGCCCTGGGCTCCTAAGTGTACGAGAGTATGGCATGAAGCGACGGCGCCGAATACCCATATTTACACAAAGAATTTTAGAGCGCCCGCCGCGGGATTCGAACCGGCGACCTCTGGATTATGAGTCCAGTGCGCGGTCCGATTGATCCAAACGGGCGGGACTGATCGTGTTTGCAATGTATTTTTTTCAGTAAGGACGCTCACATTTAAATATAAAGGTTTTAGAACCACTGCAACGGTTTAAAACCGTAGCCAAGTCACCGCCGACAGTACACAGCCGCTTTGATAATCAGCTGAACACTTTATTGATTTCATTAGTGAAACTCTTTCTCATCCTCAAGCAGATATGCTGCTGTAGCAGTATGACAAATCAAACGATTTGTAATTTTCTCATCAACCACCGAGAGTGAACGATCGGTCATTTAGCTGTTTACGTTAAATGTATGGGATTGTGCGAAAACGTATTTTTTCTCAAGACAAATTATTCTTTGCAAATATTAAAGAAAAGTAACAGTGCAGATTTGAAAATGATCAGTTGATACTTGTTTGAAGTGAGCCAAACGTCACGTGTCATGGTCTTATTTGTAACACCGGCTTTTCCGGAGGCTTCGATGGCCATCACATGGAAAAAATGCAGAAGAAAGAACTGCCCAGTGAGCATCACCCAACCAAGCCAAGGACCAGCAGGTGAATGGCGAAAAATTTATGAATGGGCGAAGAAGACACACGTGTAAGTGATATGACACCAAACGAGTTGTGCGTCTCAGGGGCGTTGTGTGCATTTACATTTGATGATGATGCGGGCTATTACCGCCACTTATTGAGAAGCGCTTATTTTGTTCGTTTGCCCTGAATGAGGTTAAGGCATTGAGAATTGGCTACCTTAGAGTTGAATAATGAGGTAAATTTTACTTTCATAATCGAGGAATATTTTCGCTTCCATTAGATCAATTCTACAAACAATAAGAATGTTTTTGTATTTTTTACTTGTAACCGACAGTTAAATAAAAAAAATCCTAAGTTCATTCATCACCAACCATCATCTTATCACAACAAATCAGTGTTCCCATAAGCAATTATTGCACCACCGCCAGTCGTCACAAGTCGATGTAACACCTGGTTCAATGCACTTTTCTCCACGTGAGCTGTCAGGTGAGAAAACGGCAAGAAAAAAACTCATTCTAACCAGTTCCACGTTTCCACATTTCCAACTTCCATCACGTACATCACGCAACGCATTCCAGCCAGTTTCCATAGTTCACTTTTACCGCACACAACATGAGAAGACCCGTTTTCAAGTGTCATCTGCGATTGAATGGGCAGGTTTTCCTCTTTCCAGTGGTCGTTTTTGAATCATACTACTATTTGCTTTAAAAAAAACTTGAATGGGTTTTTCTAATATTTTTGAACTTTACTGTACTTTTTTAAAATAAAATCAAAGTTATTTCACAAAAAAATTCAAAATTATTCCACTAAGTGGATTCATCCAACGGGGTTTTCCCGATTATGTATCACGTGTGCATGTTTATTTCTCTTGATACTTCATCATCGAGTTTAGCCGATGATGTTGGATGCCACACCGCAAAACCACGCAACATCCCTCGCACGAGAAGAGAAAATAACTCACCGCAAAAACAGGTGCCATCCACTATCACTAGATGGCATTACAGTCACATTTGGATGCCACAGAAGTAAGCAAAAAGCAATCCGAGGAAAATGTCTGCATAAATATTGGCTGCGGTGACTTCCCGAGTTAAAAAAGTGGTTATTGATAATTTTTAGTGTTCAAATTTTCTGAATTATGCACAATTCTATTTTTCATTATTATAAAATTGGAAAAATTCTTCATCTTTTCACAAATCAACATTATTTTGTATTTTATTAATTGGGTGAGAATTTGCCCATGCAATCTCTGTGTAAAAATGTATTTTGCATCAACAGTTTTTCCTAATAAGGCTCCCTTCAGTCTTGCGGGTTGGTTTTACAAAATGGGCATGTAAATATTCGGGGGGGGATTTTGTGCTTGCTTTGGTGTCTTCAGCCAAAATATAGGAATATTCAGAAAAAAAAATGTTATACGCAAAACAAATTCCAGTTTTTTTTATTACTATTCATCACTAAAAGTTGAATTCCCAAAATGCGTATTTTCAAAAAAAAAAATCTGTCGCACCGTTTTAAAAATATGGGAGTTTTTGGGAATTTTATATATATTTTTCAAATTTTTGCAATTTAAAAATACTTTCTACAGAAAAAAATATTACTGCATTTATTACATTTCGAATGAATAGGCTCGTTGGAAAATACACTGAAATAAGCTCATTTTTTACCAAATTCAAATTTTGCTTTTTAAAGAACATTTTATGCAGGGGTACTTTTCTTTCATAAAATATTTTAAACAGCCAAAAAAAATTTTAGAAAAAATCTGAAATTGACTGCAACTTGAAAAAGTTGACCCTAATCAAACAATTGAAACCTCCTTTTTGATTGCAAATTTGATGTTGCATCTAAAAATGATTTTTGTAATTTTGTGAGAATTTTTTTCGATTTTTTGCCAAAACTCCTGTTTTAGATATTTTGTCATTCTTTACTCTAGAGCAAAATATTCCCTTAATAAAAAATTAAAATTAAGAATAAAATCATTTTTGGAATAAATATTTTAGTGAAAAATGTCAGATATAAAAAATCTAGAGAATTACTCAATGATTATTATGTTAAATTATGGCAACTGTTTTGCTAAAGAGAAGCTGCTTTATTTTCATTTCTTCAATTACCTAAAAAAATACTAACAATCCTCTTTGGTAAAGAATAAATATTTGCAATATTAAGAAAAGAATGAATGATTTTTATATGTTAGCAAAACTAAAAATAATTGATTAATTTTATGTTTTATTTTTTAAATCTTCAAGAATTTTCTGTATTGCTACAGGCTCACAAATACTACATAACATAACAGCAATTCCCACGAAAACAGCATGATTCGAGGAGAGAAAAAAATTCTCCGATCGGGCTCAAAATTTTTTTTGGTCGTATGTAAACTTAAAATGCTGTTTTGAAGGTCTCGGGACCAAAGAGGCTTTGTCTGAAAATATTATATCAGATTCCTCGAAAAAAATTACATAACTTACCATAAAATGGTGAAGTTATGTTGTCAATACTCTGAGATACGATTTTTTGAAAATAAAAACTGGGGTTTTCGACGCGCCACGCGCAGAAATTGGAAAATGTCGAAAACGGGAAAAAATCGACTTTTTCACTAAAACTGCGATAACTTAAAAATTTCAGCAATCTATGATCTATACATGTTAGGGTACCAAAATTTTTGTAATTGAAATACGCAACTTTTCGGACCACCCTAACACGCCGTAGGTCACCCTGATGGCCAAACAAAAAAAATACTGGTCTGATTATTTTGGCCAAGGAACCCCAGAAAAATGTTGAGCCCGATCGGAGAACTTTTTTTCGAACCATGCTGTTTTCGTGGGGAATGGAGCATCCGCAGTCGAGCAGTTTTTGACAGTTTGCTCCATAAGAAATACATTGTAGAAAAAAGCAAAAACTGCTCGAATGGAAGTGCTCCATTGCTGATAAACAATAACAAACTTAAAAAAAAACCCCTTTGAAGGAAATCACCATATTTCAGTTTTTTTTACCATTTAAGGCCTAAATTTTCAAAAAAAAAAATTGGTGAATGATGGGAAAATTATTCTTACGACCTTTCGAATATTAAAGGCTAGTTATGGAAATTTTCATTTTTGGGTCATGTATGACCCATCATGCCTGAAAGGATTAAAGAAAAGGTTAAACAAAACGTGTCACAAGATGCTTCAAATAATATTACATAAATGCTCTATAGTTTTTCTGGTTTTTTTCAAATACCAATGAATTTATAAAACTATGTATATGTTTATTTTTTTTTATTTAAGAGTGCTTTTTTGGAATAAAAAAGCAAATATCAAAAATAAAAAAAGCAAATATAATCTTTTGAAAAAAAAAGTAACAAATTATATTTTTATGACGTTTTCCATTTAATTAAAAACCGTAAAATGAACTTCTTTACGATACACATCAATCCAAGCTTTTGCACCAAGATTTTTGTTACAGTCGTTTTAGTATCTTCAAAATTACGAAAACTATCGATATGATTTTTTATTCATCCCCTAAAGTACTGCCTTCAAAGTTATTTACAACAAAGTTTGACTATTTTTACAGTTAGATTGTTGCAGAATGGGGTACGTAAGTTTAACAATTTTGGAATAAAAAGACAACAACTTCCTTGGTTACTAATCAAATTAATCGCTCTACAGCATTGCCTTGGCGTTCTCGATTGTGAGATTCCTACTCGAAACTAGGTGTCCGAAGGTTTGGTTGTCGAGGCAACTGCAAACTTCTTTTTACACCTTAGCTTCCATCCACCCGAGATTCGAACTGACGACCTTTGGATTGTTAGTCCAACTGCCTACCAGCGACTTCACCGAGGCAGGACCCAGAGAGACGATTCCTACACCTGGACTGAGCTATCGACCTAACCCTTTAGGTTAGACTGGGGCCAACATTTACTTCCCCATCCGACGGAAGGCGTGGTCAGACAAATCTCGTCTCGAAAAATGCCACCGGGACCGTCTGGGATCAAACCCATGCCGACTGGGTGAGAGGCAACCACGCTTACCCCTACACCCGTTCCTTGTTTACTGTGCACCCTTAATTTGACCTCCTAGACCCACCTTCACCTGTACAGATCGACTCAGAATCAAGTTCTGAGCAAATGTCTGTGTGTAGGATGTTAATCAAAAAACTGTCACTCGATTATCTCCGGACAGGCTGATCGGATTTTGATCGTTTTGATCTCATTGATTTGATCCATACAGTAGATTTATGAACGTATTTTTTTATGATGATCCAAACTTTCCTACTCGGGTATCCTCAAGCAACTCCCGTACAAATCCATAAACTGTGGCTTATGCTGTAATGCCAATAACAATAGCTGAACAAGTCAGGTAACTTTACCTGGCAACCCACTCCAGACATCTCCCCCACTATGGTTGAGCTTTTGTACCGACTGACAAACCGGCTCTGTGCGATTCGTCGTTGGTGGTTAATATCAATTTCAAGTGTATGTGCCAATGGCCTCTTATCTTGTGGGGTGATGGATCCTTGAGCTGGGTTTTGTGGTTTTACATTTTTCACTATTGCATCTTAATTTTTCCCCCCAGATAACAAAAACCGCCCCCTCTTCTCCCCCCGCATGGAGTACAACGAGTGGCTCCCGGTGGGTCGCGGTGACCCGCTGAAGAATGACCCCACGTACGACTACAGCCCGCCGGTGCTGGACCGCGTTCGGTACTGGTCGGAGAACCTTGCCAACAAGGACAAGGGCAACGACATTCTGCTGCTCGGAGTGCCATCGAAAAAGGCCAGCAACCAGCAAAAGGCCATCGTAGAACAGCAGCAGCCACAGCAAGTTCCGTGGGGGTCAAACAGCGGGCCAATGAGGCGAAATTACTACCACCACCAGATCAACCAGTTACCAACGGTGTTGATGCCACCGCCGCTGAACAACCACCTGCAGCCGGACGGAGGGGACGGGTATCTGTGGACGCAGGCCAGCACTCATCAGGCACAGCGGTACGAAGGACTGCCCCAAGGGGAGGGCTTCCGGTATCGGCCGCAGCCGGGACCGGTTCCCCAGCAGCAACATCAACCGCAGCCACATCCTGGGCATAGCTTCCAGTATCAGGGTGAGTTTGTCTGAATTCCTTATTAAGTTTATTAAAAACTACAGAAGAATAAAAATTAGGATGACAACATTTATGTTAAAATTACCATTTTTTTCCAAAATATTCTAATCATACGAAAATAGGTACCTGTGCCAAATCAACACAATGCACAAAAATAAAATATAACAACAAAATTATAATTATCTGAAAACCCTAGTTAGTTATTCTTTCTTTTTAAAGCTTAAAATAGTAAAACAAATTGATTTGACACTTCGAGAAAGGTCTTAGGCTAGTTATTCAAGCTCAAAAGTTAGTTTATTTTACTATTATTCCAGGTGGAAATGCTGTAAATTCCTATTCTCGGTCATTTTCAATAATATGGGTATTTGTTCAATATAACAATATCTTTTCGACAGATGTCAAAAATGACAAACATCGAAGAATCATGCTAGTACATTATCCTGCGAAAATAACTGATATGGCCCATACCTTCGGGCACCGGAACAAGTTCACCGGAAACGGTGCACTGAGCTGATGTCAATTGGAGGCCACATGCACTCGGTTTCGATGTCCCGTAGGACATCTTTATGTCAATTATTTTTGCAGGATAATGTATTGGGATGATTCCTTGAAGTTTTGTATCGTTTCCAACATTGTTCTGTCAAAAAGTTTTTGTTATATTGACCAAATACCCATATAGGAGGGCCTGGGTATCCCAACGGAATCCGGAATATCTCCGGTAAAAATGGACCATATTTGTTCCCCATCTGACATTTAAAAAAATAGACAAATCTGGATCTTTTGAAACCGGAAGCATCCAATTTGGTCAAAAGTTATAAGAAATTTAAAATGAAAAAAATAAGGGTCATCTGACTACCCGAGCGTTTGACCACGGGTATGAATCTTCAAGCAATTTCAATATGGCGACTAGTATCAGAAGAAAGTGAGGCATTTTCGCTAGTTCTCACTGTTTTGTGTTCTGCGTGCACGTCCGTAAACATCGACCACACACATACTAACACAAAGCGCCACCAAGAGGCAAAAGGTGAATACGAAAATTTTTGGCACTTTCGTTAAAAATATGCGGTTTTGCAAAAACAAATAACAAAACCAACTTTTAAGTGTTGTTCAACTGTCAAACTTGTAATTCGTTGCTGATTTGCTCGAAAATTTGTTAAAAATAATAAGTTTTTTTGCAGCACCCCTTTTGGACGGACATTTCTGTTGTCACCTTCTGGTTCCTTGGATTGGCCATGGAAAATTTCACAGTGTAATATACAGGGCAGCTACCACCACGTGGCGCCACTGTTTCGAATGAGAAAATGATACAGGTTTTTCAGACGAGTTTCAATCCCGTGGTTTGACTGTGATTCATGCAAACTGCTGCGTGATAAATTCCAATTAAGTTAAAATTAATAAAACATTTTTAGTCATCTGACACCCATGATGCAAAAGTTGAAAGATTAATTTAAGTGGGGGTGACATTGGGTCTGGGGGGTGAGATTGGGTCAAAGTGATTTTTTACTGATTTTACCATTTTTCAGATTCTTCTCAATGAAACTGAATTCTGTTAAAAGTAGGGCGTCCAATTTTCCCGGGTTTTGAATTTCCCGGGAAACGGGAAAAATATTTTTTGAATCCCGGGAATTCCCGGGATCCCGGGAAATTTTTGCAGCAGTCATAAAATCTATGTTTTCATTATATTTGTTACGTTTTTCTAGCTTAAATCATAGAATTAGCTCAAAACAGTTAATGGTGATAAGCTACACTTCAATCTGAACATGGACAGCAGTCTTTAGATAGTGTAAAACACAATTTAAAAAATGTGTATTTTGATGTGCTTTGGAATTTAATTGAACCAGAATTTTGAATATATTTCTTTTATTTTTTTATTCATATAATATAACTACAAAAGCTTATACAATTTCATTGAAAGTGTCTAAAACAACAAGAAATAAAATTATACCAGACAATATAACACTTTGGATAAGTTTCGAATTTTATGTTTTATATTTAAAAACATATTTTAAAAATTATCTTTAAGTCACTACCAATCAACTACCAACTGGGGATAATCGGGACTACAGTCTGAATAGGTACAGGAGATTTTAGAGCAATAAATTTGGAAATTTGTGTACTAATTGTTTTGATCTGTTCCTGTTGTAATCGAAATCAATCAAAACAATCAGAACATTATTTCAAAAACAAATTAGCTTAAACAGCTGTCTTAATTCGTTACTTTTTCCTGATTTGCTCCAGATGCCGGTTTATGATGAAAAGTTAAATAATTTTTAAAATATTATGCTTTTTTCAAGTTTTAAGTCATAAATGAACGTGAATATAATAATAAGTCTTTTTTAAATAAATAATATTTAGTAGAAAATATCTAAGGCGCAAAGCATTTTGCGGATCTGTAAACAAAAATTTTAACAATTTTCCCTGCCAAATTAATGTTGTCATATGCCGAATAAAAATTTTAATGCTTTAAAATGCTTATCGATTACTAATTTCCACAACCAAATCTGAATTTCTAGACCAAAATTTGATATGTTTTCAATTTCGGGAATTCCCGGGACAAAATATGAAAAATCCCGGGATTCGGGAATTCCCGGTTTTGGAAAAATCCCGGGATTTTTGTCCCGGGAATTCCCGGGATGGACGCACTAGAAGAGTTGTGTAGGGGACATCTTAACATGAATTCGCTGAAAAAATCTCGTTCTTAGAACAAATCCTGTTATTTTGGCAGCTGTCTAAAGTTGAGCTGGTGGTGCTTTTTTGCACCGATTTGATGTTTGTGAGCAGGGTTACCAGGTCTGAACAGAAAAAATCTGCCAAAAAATCTGGAAAAAATCTGGCAAGCCACTTTTCTCAAAGTAATAAGCAATTTTGTGTTCAAAAACAGTGTATTTTCACTATTTATACATTATAGATTCATAAAATAAACAAAATACATCGACAAAACAATGTGTGGAAGAAAAAATTTTTTTTTTTTTCAAATTGGTAACTCAAAAAATCTGGCAATGCCAGATTTATCTGGCAACCTGGCAACCTGTTTGTGAGTCAAAGTAAAGTATTTCCTGCATTATTGTACCGAAATTTGATCATTAACTATTTTTAGCTCTGGGCGTTAGAAGGTTAAGAATGCAAAATCCAATGGAAAAGCTTGGTTTCATAGAATGATTCTATTTGTGTCAGAATTTGCCACAAAAGTTAGAAATGAACAAAATGCAATTCTGTTTATCAAATCTTGAAAAGTTTATGATTGGAATCAATCTTAACGTTATACAAATTTTTCTATTTTCCAGGTCCAAAGTACACCGAACCTCCCATGTACCACATGAACTCGTTCCACCAGCAGGCCGTCCAACCCAGCCAGCAACAGTACACGACCACACTGCGGCTCACAACCCCCAACGACATCGGCCACGGCAACCCCAAGAAACCAATCCTGCACACGATCCTCCAGAACGAGAAAGCCTACCCGTTCACCAAAACCGCCATGACCAACACCATCACCGAGTACACGTCCAGCTTCTACAACCCGCAGAACATCAACGCGATGGCCACGACCATCATCCACCCGCCGCAGACCACCGAGTACCTGACGGCCGAACCCACCAAGGTGTTTCCCACGGTCAGCACCTCGATGAAGGCACCTTTCGTAACGCCCGCAACGTACGTTTCGCCAATGACCTCCACGACGACGACGACCACGACGACCAGCACCACGATGCGACCTTACCAGCAAACCATGGACCCCGTGCTGGCGCAGTTCAACCAACCTCCACGGCCGGTGGCCCCACTCTACCTGATCATCGAAGGTCACTCCAAGGTGAAAACGTACGGACTCAACAACAACGACACCCTGATGCAGCTGCCCAAGCTGGTTCCGGTGATCGGTTCCGAGGATCCCGTCATCCGACACGTGGTCAGTCGGGACGACACCGGGGGCGCGCTGCAAGTTCCACACGTAACGATGAAACCTTCGACGACGACCACCACGACAGCAACTCCTCCCACGACCTCCAAAACACCACCGGCGGAACCGTCCACCTCCGATGAAGAAACCAGCGAGGAAAAATCCGCCGTCAACTCGATACTCAGCCTGCTGGACGCGTCCTTCGGGAACTTCCTGCTGAACGGCGAGTCCGGTGGAAACTCGCTGGACAGCGGTGAAGGCGACAAGGACTCGAAAGCGCGGCGGAACGCTCGAAGTGCCCGAGAGCCGGAAAGCCAGCAAGTGTACGTGATAGGCTCCTTCCAGGTGGGGGATCAGCAACCGGAAGCGTCCGGAGACGGCTACCGGAGGGGAGTGGTGTTCGACGAAACGAGTGCCAGCATCGATCGGGATGCATTAAGACAGTGACCACACCCGGAAGCGATTATGGACGATTGTTAAGTTTGAGCAACCTGGAACGTTTGTTTGGAGGGCCACGCTGTTTTGGGAGTGGCAAATTTCTTGTTGAATTTCATGTGACCATTTGTAAATAGAAACAATAAAAAAAACTAGCCATTAATTTTGACTACTTATAAGGATTGAGTGAGTGAATTTATTCATTGGCAGCTTCTTTTGTAGGGGTTTTATGTTATACAGGTTCTCAGCGATGTTTTTCATGAGAAAATAACGCAAATAGGAGGAAGTCTGCTTTGTAGAAAACTCTTTGGATTAGGCTGGTTTTGAATAAAGAAATGTGAGAGTAAATAAAGGCAAGTGTTTTCACTCAATCACTCCGAATGCTAATTTTTGACAGGCACATCAGAGGATTTGGAAAACGGGAACTGTTGATGATCTACTTTTTAAAGTGGATAAGGTAAAATCTCCCGAAGTATGTTCGCTAGAAGTTGGATGATTTTTGAGAAGGTAACTGGTTTAAGGAGCACTATAACTTGTGAACGGTTGGAAAATCTGGTTTTTTGTAGTAACGCCTGTGCATAATTGTATAATTGTACAGAGAAACCTCTTTTTACGCGGTGGCGTTACGCTTTTTATTTCGTCGATTTCTTTAAAACCATGCAATATTTTTGCAAGCTTCAAAAAGCGTTTTGTAGAGCTGAACAAAACCTACAAATTGCCTTTAAAAGGTTGCAAAAATGTTGCGTCGTTTTAGAGAAATCGACAAATTAGAAAAACGTAACGCATCGCGTAAAAAGAGGGAGCTCTATATGTGACAACCCTATCACAAGTTATGAGTTGGTCAGTGTGACTGAAGCTTATTTTTCTAACATTTTAAGGATGGCTATTGCTACATTTTAGAGGAAAAAAAATACTACACCAACGAGGTGGATATAGTTTTTAGTTTATTAAATGTGTTTCCACGGTTCGTAACATTACGTAACGCAAGCTCAAAAATGAATAAAACAGGAGTGACTACCCGCTAAGAAATTTAACGGTCCGATCGACCTTCGTCTGCCCGATTTTATTAAACCATCAGACTTATCTGGCGTTTCATTCCTCAGAGGGTAAATGCTCGTTTTTTTGCCAACATCACGGCGATTTTCAGTGCTAAGCGTTACGAAATTGTCTTACCACAGATTATTATGTAGTGTACAGAGTAACCTCTTTTTTGCAGATGCGTTACGTTTTGTAATAGGTCGTTTTCTCTGGCTCTGGCACAACGATTCTTTGTATTTTGTTTTCTCAATTTTGTTAATTTAATCTAATCGGTCTTTATCGGTGAAATCTGACGCAAATTTTAGAAGAAAGATAATGAAATTTTAGGTGGATAGGTCGACTAGGAGTCATAGAAGAAGATATAAAGGACGGAAACTAAGTCAGCGAAGGGCCATTTGAGGAAGTATGTGTGTGTGTGATCAAGTCTTTTAGCCTTCTAATTTGGCTCTGTACAAGTACTGAGCGAAACACACAGTAAATGTACAGAGACAACTTATTCCTGCAGCGTCATCCATAACCCTTTTTAATGTTTAGAAGTTAGGAATTAAATCAAATTGTTCGCTCAACAGCATTACCTTGGCGTTTTCTATTGCGAGCTTCCTACACCCAAAGTTAAAGAACGAGAGGATAGTCCTCACGAAAAGAAACGTGAGAAAAGTGCTATTTTGCGAGAGTATAGTCCTCTCGCGTGTTCATTCGTTCATTGGAACAGTTCATCCTATTGAGTGGCTTATATGGACACATGACCGCCACTTTGTCACCGAACCACGGTGGCCCACACGGCAAAGGCACGGTTCAATATGCCGAAGGTCTTGGGTTCGAGTCTCGGTACCGGTACTTTTTTTTTTGATAGATGAACTTTTTTGAAGATGAACCCATGAGTAAAGTACTCTCGGTAATTTCGGGATTTATCCTCTCAGTCCGCACACAGTACCATTTTACTACCGAATCGTGCTCTTTATTCTCTCGTATGCCGATGCCCAGTTCTGGGTGTACTCAAAATCAAAATCGGGCTGACAAGGACCGATCGGAGCGTATCCTAAGGCTTCACAATTTCAAGCAATCCTTTGACCTATAAGCTCCCATCCACCTCGGGATTCGAACTGACGACCTTTGGATTGTGAGTACAACTGTAGACCAGTGACTCCACTGAAATAGTTGTTTTCAAGAGACGACTCCTACACCTACACCTGGACTAATTTCTAGGTTAGGCAGGGACCAACATTTACTTTCCCATCCGATGGAAGGCTTAATCAGACAAATCTCGTCTCTAAAAATTCCACCGGGGCCGACTGGGATCAAACCTAGACCAACTAGGGTGAGATGCAACCACGCTTACCACGCTTAAGTTATTCCAGGTGTGGGAGTCGTCTTCCAGGTTATACAAACAAACAAACAACACACCAAACCAAGCTTCGGTGGAGTCGTTCAATAGAGACCACAAAAGACCTTGCAATAATTATGGGAGAACAATGAAATAAAAAGCGTAACGCCTCGGCGTAAAATAATTTTTCTGTGTACATACAGTTAAACATCGCATAGTGCGCAGGCGTTACGCTTTGTAGTTTGTCGATTTGTCAAATTTGTCGTAATATTTTTGCAATCTTTTTTAAGCAATTGATTCGTCTTGTGCCCATCTACAATTAGCTTCAAAAAGATTGCAAACATATTATGTCATTTTAGAGTAGGCGAAGAAATACAAAACGTAACGCCTGCGCACTATGCGAGGTTTAACTGTACTCTAAAACGACATAACATTTTTGCAATCTTTTCGAAGCTTATTGTAGGTTGGAACAAGACTGTGATATCGCAATGAAAAAAACGAATTGTTCCGTTTAAAAGTTATGTTTCGTTGCATTTTATTGTCTTTGTCTCTATACAGTGTATTGTTCTTAGGTTTTACAAGGTAACTGTGACACTATTGATTCTTTGTCTACTTATACGTGATGTCCTCGTTGCACCACTTCTGTTTCTTCAATTTTATTTTCGAGTATTATTTCTTCGCTTCACCGCCCTAAATTTGTAACACTATCGCGTCTCCTAACCACTAAATAAATATATTCATCTCGTAAAACAACTCTCTCGTCTATGCACATTTCCCGGTCCCGGCCACCTTCTCCTCCTCCTCTCCCTCACAGCGCCACATCCCGGTACTTCCGGAAGTCGTCCGACTCGTTGCCCAACGACTGCCGGCTGTTGTTTGCACTGTTGAGGTACGCGTTGCTGTACCCATAGCTGAGCGTCGAGTGGGTCGCACTGTACGGTGCCGCCATCCCGCCACCTCCTGGTCCCAGGCCGTGGTGCATGTGATGACCGCCTCCTCCGTGCATCGCGTGATGAGGTGCTGCAAAGTAGCCACCACCACCGCCTCCGCCTCCGTTGGCCATTCCACCGGGAGTGCCCGCTGCCGGTGGGAAGTTGTTGTGGTGCATGTGGTACATGTGGTACGGGTGCATTTGGTGGGCGTAGTGGAAGTACGCCGGTGGGTACGCGCTGTAAGCCGGGTTGTACGCGATCACGTTCCACGGATTGAGCGCGTAGTTCTTGAGCAGGTTGTTCCCGTACCGATACTGAGCAAAGTCGTTCTTCTTGTATGGCAGTGGTGACTCGGTCAGGGTGATGTTGCCGAGGTTCTCCAGCGAAACGCAGTTCCGGCCAAGGATCTTGCTGGTTTTGTTGGACTCAATCGTGTAGTAGATCGGATCGTTGACCGCACCCGACGTCGGGTCGGTATTCATCTCGATCACACTGTTGCTGTCTTTGATGCCCTTTCCACTTTCATTGAGCTTGTTGTTGATCTTGTTCTTGAGGTTGTTGTTCAACACGCTACTGCTATCCGTCTCATCCGTTCCCTTTCCCTCTTTGGCTGGAGCTTTCTTCTCGATGTTGTTGTTATTGTTGCTAGATCCTAGAAATTTGGGCGGAAAAATGAATCGAAGATCCAGCAGCGATTGCGTCTTCTTGCACTCCGGACCAAGCGCCGGCGGCGGAGGTCCAATGTATTGCGACGGGTTCAAACCGAATATACTAGCGTTGAACTCGCTCTGAGACCCGTACAGATTGTTATACGCCGTGTACTGCTGCACAATGTCCACCGAGTTGGTCTCAACGCCAGGAACGTAGCCCGGGTTGTCAAACCCGGTCGACGGTCGGCGGCTCATCTGGCTGCGTTTGCTCGCCCGCAGCGAGTTCAATCCGTTGGTGGTGAGGGGTGCCCCCACCGTTGTTCCGTTGAACGGCGTGGTCGGTGTCGGGGTCGTCAGCTGGAGACGAGACGCGAGCGATTCCAGCTGCGATAGGACCTTCTTTTCCTGGCGCCATCTGGAAGGAATGAAAAAAAAAATAGTGAGGAGCTTTATCTAAGTAGCTTTTTTGTTAAGTTTACATTAAAATTTTGAAGTTAAAAAAATGTTGTTTTTGCCCCCTGAACGAGACTTATAACAATTACAAGTATTGTACAACTGTTGTTGATAATAATCTGGTAGTTTTTATTATGTTTGTGCTTGTTCGGTACAATAAAAGTGCCAACACAAAAAAAAACTACAAGTTTTCAACCTTAAATTTGAATGACTTTGGGTGTTTGAAAATTCTCCCAGAACATTTCATTTCCCTATGTAGGTCCCTAATTTTAAGGACCGATTTTGAATGGGGAAGCGAGGCAAAAACTTTAAAAAATATTTGAAACAGTTCAATTTCTTGGGGTTGCTAAATTCTTGGGATATCCTGGAAAATTTAAAATTTATCGGAAATAATTCTGATCCTGCTTCTAATTATTATTTTGCAACAAAATTGTATCAAACAGCAATTGTATCCATTAATGACTTGGCTGCTTGTAAAAAATCTCACAACTTTTAGAAAATATATAAATTTTCTAATTTTATAAGCTGTTTTCAAATCGTATCAAATCAATACATTGTCATTCGTATTTTTTGTTGAGAAGTATTAATATTCAAATCAAAGATTTTGGACAGTAATTAAAATACATACCCCACGACCATAAAATTTTAGACTTTTTTTAATGAGTCCTATAAACAAATGTAAATATTGAATTTATCCCACTTTCTCCAATTGACATTGAAATATGGTGTGAAAGGCATAAACTCAATGTATACATTTGTTTATAGGATCTAGTAAAAAAAAGTCGTGAATGGCTTTAAATTTGTCTCTGTGACCAATTCGATTAAATATGTTTGGAATAATATTGAATGATAAAGTTGAAAAAAAGAAAATCATGCCGAAATTATGCTATTCATGGATTTTTTCTTCAAAATAAGGCTAACTGGTTTCAGCTTTTGTATAAATAATCATTGAATCTACCTTAAAAACTTACTTCTCGTGCTTTATTTCTTGATCATTATTTCATGAAACCACAAATAAAAGTTTTCATGTATTTGAAGCGAGTTTTTGAATTATGTTTGAATTATTTGGGAACCTTTCATATGATACGAAGTTGTTTTTTAATGATTTTGAATGGAGATAAATTACTTCGCTTAAAATAATATCAGATAATAATCAGATAATAATATTCATAGCTCAAAAAGTGGTTTAAAATTAAACGTTACAAGTTTTTCATATTTAATAATCCTTGAAATGAAATTAAAAGACGGGCTGATTAGTTCAATTTGAACAGTAGAATCAAGATAGGTTCTCTCATTATTTTATCTTGCAAATTTTCAAAACATTGGTGCCAAAAAGTTAGCAAAATGTGTACTTCCGCTCGAATTTTGAGAATTCTAGGGAAATTTACAAATTCCCCGGGAAACGGGATATATTTTTTGTCGCGAAATCCATAGAATTCTTGGGAAATTTTTGCCCGAGGCGGGAAATTGGACGGTCTAACTGCGTAATGTTATTTCTTGTACTAAGCATATTAAATTTTATTAAATTTTTATACAAGTGTACATTTTTGGAAACACATTTTGACAGTCCCTAGAAATTATGATAATGTATTATTTATATTGCCTTGAATTTTTCATCACTTGCTACAATTTTGCCGAAAACCTCGAATCATTAAACATATGGACTATTTAAATCAAGACTAACAATTCAAAAGGGCCAAAAGTTCAGTATTATGCCCTTTTGAAATGTTAGTCTTGATAAGTATAAGGTACCCGCTATGCCCTTTTGAAATGTTAGTTTTGATTAAAAAAAACTGTAAATATTGTTTTCTACAAGATTGAAAAATTTTACAAATGTTTCATATTTTAACATTAAAAATCGGACCATAAGTTGCTGATATATCGACGTAAGAAAATTGTGGGTTGTTTGGGTGAGACTTAGAAAACATCAACTTTCCTGTTTCTAAACCTTTGCATGGCAATATCGTAACAACAAAGTTCAAAAATGCAAAATATTGAGAATTTTCTCAGCTTTTCAAAAATATTTTGTTTCAAAAGAGGGCAAACAAGGGCACTAATTAAAAAAATGAATAACTGCGACTATTTTCAAAAAAGTTACAAAAAATGGCTAAAACTTGAAAACGGTTCGATTTAAAACAATTTCACTAAAGTACTCTTTGAATCACCAAAAAAAATGTTACCGTGTATCATTTTTTCATAGAAGTCTTATCCATACCTGGGAAGTGAAAACAGAGAAAATGCGTAACGTGATTTTCAAATGATTTTCACTTGGTTTACATCAAGAAAGTAGGGGGTGGTTTATGCACAAACGTGACTTTTTCCTAGCACTTGAATATATTTTTTTAAATCTGGATGGAAGGAACTCCAACAACGTGAATACCGAAAATTCATAGAAGCCAACTTTAACTCCATCTACTTACAATTTATCGTTTCCACCGACTTCAGATCTCTTACAAAAAATCAGCAAACCACAATTGATTTTCACTGTAATTTCCTAATAATCGATTACAGTACTTGCTGCTTCTGGCTTAAAGTAAAATATTTCCGATTTGATAATTCAAAAGCGATACCGCCTCTGAGCTCTTCTATTGACCCCCCAGATCCATACCTATAACTTTGCCGAAGACACCAAATCGTTCAAAAATTTCATCAACAGATAAAGATTTTTGAATTTTTGATATATAATTTTTGTATGGACATCAGCCCAATTTGCTTTGAAAATTATATGGTAAACTAATTATGCAAAATGGCTTTTTTTGACATACCGAGTTGAGTAACGTGAAATAACAGTGTTTTAAAATCTATGTTATACGTTTTTTAAGCATATTTATATAGCTCCAAACATTAATCACAAATTCAATAAAAAAATTGTTTTGATTCTTTCAAAACATGTTCCTGTTTGTTTTTTTGTTATTACCTCAGAGCAGTCGGGATGACACAAAGAAGTGCCAAGCAGTTGACTATTAAACGTACTAAATAACCTATTAATTCCGTTAGTCCGTGCGCTGACTGCAAACCCTGAAATAAAATACAAATGAGTTATTATCAATTTCTTCTGAAATAAATAAGTATCCTTACCCAATACTGAATAGTCATGTACATGACAAGGGCCAGCTCCGGCACCGACAGCACCCCGATGATGATTGACCAGCTGAGCAAACCCCACGAGATTCCCTGGAGAAATACGTAAATTTAAACAAAATCAAAACCTAAACAATAACTTAACTAACCGTCGACAGTCCATGGATGAGAATCGCTGATGATATAAACAGGATAAAGTACTCGGCACACAGCAGATACGACGGAATCGGCAGGGTACCCTTGGCCTCCAGTATCCACGAGACCTCGCAGGAAAACGCCACCAGGTAGGTGATCTGGGGGATGGGAAAGAAGTAAAATTATCAAGTTGGAAATCAAAGATAGTTGCTATTGGGTAAGTGCTTGGGAAGGCACGGTCTGGTCTAATTAGTTGATCCGAGATTAGCGATGGACACAATGCACAATGGCTCAACACCAGAAGCACAAGCATCTGCATTTCCGAGTTTTGCGTTGTGCAACTGTGCGTAATGATTTGCAGATAACTTTTATTTAATATCAGGTTTTCTTGGAATGATAGATAGTTTCCCAACACGAGAAAGCTCACTGAATTGTATGTTTTGGGCTTGTATAATTTTATGAGTTATGCTATAAAGTTGTCATGATTACGTAGTTATTATTTTGAGTTCACTAACTTAGTGAAAGGTTATTACTAAATTAAGAAAATTAACCACAAATTGATAATAACTTTACTCCTAAGTTAATGCCTGATGGTACACATCAACCATAACTTTTGCACCCATATTTCTGTTACAGACATTTTAGTATCTTCAAAACAACGGGAACTATCGATATGATTTTTTATTCATTCCCTAAATTACTGTCTTCAAGGTTATTTACAACAAAGTTTGACTATTTTCAAAACCACATTCTTGCAGGATTGGGTCCGTAAGTTTCACAAAATTGGAATAAGAAGACAACAACTTCTTTGGTTGCTGTGCACCCTTAAATTCTGATTTTTTCCCAAGATGAACAAAATAAAGCTAAATGCATTATTAGAATTTTGCAACTGCCAAAAAATGGAAAAATATTCTAAAATGGATAATAATATTTTTTACTCTTATATCGATCTGCGATTCTAAAGTTTCAAATCATTTTTTTTTTTTGCGCAAAAATCATTTTTCTTCAATGATCCGGCTATTGGCCTTCTAAAATGGTTTGGGTTTATTGTATTCAGTTCAGCAAAATAACATGGATAACATTTGATTTTTTTTCTTTACTCCCAACAAAAAAGTGACCCAATCTAAAGATCTAAATCCACAAGCTTCAAGTTTCCTCATAAAAAATAAATTTCCCAACAACGCCAAAATTGCAGGGTTAATGATCCTCAACCCCCTTAAAACGTTTCACCCACATCTGGGCAGTTTGACCTACACCCACTGCATGAGTCATGAATAGAAAACGTAGGACAGAAAAAAAAACAAACCAAAACAAAAAATAACAACGTTTCCCGAAACACCGACGCTTCTTCGTCTGCGGCTGAGCCGGCTTTGGCCATGTTGTTGAACCGCGGGCAACACCAACACCGGCAGAGTTTAATTGCCCAAATTGGCCTCCAAACCAGCCTCTGCCGGCGGCCAAGATTTGCAATATCTAACGTAGAACGGGGTGACTGTTGTTGTGATTTCACAAATTTTAATTGAATTTGATTTGAAGTCTTTTACTTAAAGAATTATCAAAAATAATCAACTAACACGTCTTTAAAAAAGTACAAACTACACAATTGACAATTTTTATTTAAAAAATCAACAATTTCAACCGTCACTATTCTACGGTTGTGCTTTACATTGATGAATATAACGACAACCGGCGTTCGTTCCAATACCCGCAAACAGCCACACACACATACATCTTCCAAAATTAATAACACAACAGCGCACACCACATGCATTCATTTTAGCATTTCCGAACAAACGAGCGTAAAATTTCACTTTTGACCGAAATTTCACCACGCGTTAGCCCGTGTGCAATTGTTAATTGTTGACTATTGAGTGATCACCAGCTGACTGACTGACTGACGTCGTTGTACGTGTACGAATGCCGGCCTGACCTTAATAGACACATGGCTTAACATATCGAATTGGTGATGGTGGAGCAGGTTTTTTTCCATGGCTTTTCACTTGAAATATGGCGAAAAAATGCCGACCATAAAACCAAAAACTGCAAGCCAGTTTAGTTTATTGTGAGTCATTAAAACTAGATGAACATAGCTTTCGTGTGGTAGAAGAAAAGGGCAATAAAGTTCAATACCCTCAGATACGTCCTAATGCCATAGATGAGCAAATCTCTCTGATGTCGGTAATTCGTTTTTTTTTTTTTGTTTTTTTTTTTAATCAGGCTGATACTTTTTTGGTGCCTTCGGTATGCCACAAAAAGCCATTTTGCATCATTAGTTTGTCCATATAATTTTTCATTCAAATTTGGCAGATGTCCATACAAAAATGATGTATTAAAATTTAAAAATCTTTATCTATTGAAGGAATTTTTTGATCGATTTGGTGTTGTCGGCAAAGTTGTAGGTATGGATAAGGACTACACTAAAAAAAAGTAAAAAAATGTTTTAATTTAACTTTTTGTCACTAAAACTTGATTTGCAAAAAAAAGTATATTTTTTTATATTTTTTATGTGTTTTAGGGGACATGAAAGTCCAACATTTCAGAAATTTCCAGGTTGTGCAAAATATCTTTGACCGAGTTATGATTTTTTGAATCAACACAGATTTTTTTTTCAAAAAATCGAAATATTGGTCGCAAAAATATTTCAACTTCATTTTTCGATGTAAAATCGAATTTGCAATCAAAAAGTACTGTAGTGAAATTTTGATAAAGTGCACCGTTTTCAAATTATAGCCATTTTTAAGTAACTTTTTTGAAAATAGTCGTTGTTTTTAATTTTTGAAAATAAGTGCACATGTTTGCCCACTATTAAAAAAAATATTTTTGAAAAGCTGAGAAAATTCTCTATGTTTGCTTTTTTAAACTTTGTTGATACGACCTTCAGTTGCTGAGATATTGCCATGAAAAGGTTTAAAAAACAGGAAAATTGATGTTTTCTAAGTCACCCAAACAACCCACCATTTTCTAACGTCGATATCTTAGCAACTAATGGTCCGATTTAAACACAATGATAAAATATGAAACATTCGTGAAATTTTCCGATCTTTTTGAAACCAATATTTTCAAATCAAGACATACATTTCAAAAGGGCCAAACATTCAATATTACGCCCTTTTGAAATGTTAGTCTTGATTTGAAAATTTTGAAAATATTATCTTCGAAAAGAATCAGAAAATATTGTCTTCGAAAAGATCGGAAAATTTCACGAATGTTTTTTTATTATAACTTAGTAAATCGGACCATGAGTTGCTGAGATATCGACGTTAGAAAATGGTGGGTTGTTTGGGTGAGACTAGAGGGTGACGAGCGGGAATTCCCGGGAAAAATTTCCCGGGAAATCGACCATTTTTGGACCTCTCGATTCCCGGGAAATTCGGTCGAGACTCCCGGGAAATATTTAACTTATAAATATCGAAGCAAACTTAGATAAACTAATAAGAAAAACATTTGAAAAATTAATGTTATGTTATGAACATTAAGTGTTTAATGTTCGATGTTCAATTTCGAATAAGCCAATGCTTCTCTAATCTTCTTATTCAGAAAGATTAAATTTCAACTTGTCAAAAATTCCAAACACTAGAATTGAGAAAAATTTGGACCCCAAAATTGACATTTAAAAATAATTTCCAGTTACACCCTAAACATGAAATCAAATGTTTTATTTTCAAATATTTTTTTATTATTTCTAAGAGGGAAAAGATTTTTCAAGTTAAGTTCAATTCCATAATCTTCTCTTGAGCATAGCAATCCTCATAATCTAGTTTTTTTGTGAACATATGAATTTTCCTGATAACTCTAAATATTTCTTCATTAAAAATTTACAGTTGACCGAAAAATTACCAAAAAAACAGTTCAATTTGTTGTTTTGAGTCGATGTTTATCATATTGCAAAATTCCCGATACTGGGAAATTATATATTAGTTATATTAGTTATTTTTTTTTTTTTTTGCAAAAATCTATTAACAAAACTGTGTAACTTTTAAAAAATCACTCAGTGCGAATTAAGATTCGTAAATATTTTAAACTACAATTTTGAGTCTTAAAAGGGTGGACAGGAGACGATTTTGTATTTCAGAAAAAAAATCAAAAGGTTTCATATAGTTCCTTAAAATTGTAAGGCTGCTTAAATTAACGTTTCATAGAATTAGTATGAATCAATTGTAACTGAATTTATTAGGAAAACAAAAACAAATTTATTAATTTGCATTTCATTAAATTTTAACACTATTGGCATAGTAAAAAAAAACTCCCGGGTCCCGGGAATTCCCGGGAAATGGCCAAATTCAACTCTCGATTCCCAGGAAATTGAAAATCTCGAGAATCGTCACCCTCTAAGTGCAATCAAGTGAAATCAATTTTGCCTTCCTCACTGAGGTAAGGCTATAATCCTGCTCTAAAAATGAACTTTGTATAAAAACATCGTAGACCCACCTTCATGTATACATATCGACTCAGAATCGAAAACTGAACAAATGTCTGTGTGTATGTGTGTGTGTATGTGTGTGTGCATGTGTGTGTGTGTATGTGTGTGTGTGTATGTATGTGACCAACAAACTAGCTCTTGTTTCTCGGCACTGGCTGAACCGATTTGACCCGAACTTGTTGCATTCGACTTGGTTTAGGGTCCCATAGATCGAGTTTTATACAGATTGAAGTTTCAATAAGTAGTTCAAAAGTTATGTATAAAAATGTGTTTTCATGTATATCCGGATCTCACTAAAATGTATGTAAACTATGTCCGGATCCAATATCCGACCCATCGTTGGTTGGGTAATCAAAAGACCTTTCCAACGAGTCCAAAACATTGAAGATCTGGCAACCCTGTCTCGAGATATGGCCTCTTAAGTGATATTTATGTACTTTTTGGAAGCCGGATCTCACTTAAATGTATGTAAACTATGTCCGGATCCACCATCCGACCCATTGTTGGTTAGGTTATCAAAAGACCTTTCCAATGAGTCCAAAACATTGAAAATCTGGCAACCCTGTCTCGAGATATGGCCACTTAAGTGATATTTATGTTCTTTTTTGAAGCCGGATCTCACTTAAATGTATGTAAACTATGTCCGGATCCACCATCCGACCCATTGTTGGTTAGGTTATCAAAAGACCTTTCCAACGAGTCCAAAACATTGAAGATCTGGCAACCCTGTCTCAAGATATGGCCACTGAAGTGATATTGATGTACTTTTAGGAAGTCGGATCTCACTTAAATGTATGTAAACTATGTCCGGATCCATCATCCGACCCATCGTTGGTTAGGTTATCAAAAGACCTTTCCATCGAGTTCAAAACATAGAAGATCTGGCAACTCTGAATCGAGATGTGGCCACTTAAGTGATATTTATGTTCTTTTTTAATTCAGATCTAAAAAATAGATGAAATTTGTGTACAGCCATTGATGGTAATGAGTGAGGAAGGCTTCAATCACATAGGTGGATTAAGTTAGTTTTTAATATATTCCCCTGCGTTCAGAAACATTTTGAGTACATTTGGGTTTATTAAAAAATGTGTTGTATTTTTGAAAATTTCCAATTTTTTAACTAAAATGTTTGTTCTCATAAAATCACACATTTCGAAAACACTTATGATTGCAAAAAAAAACTGAACAAGTGTAAAATGTATTTTGAAACACTGTTCAAATGTTTTTTTACGTATATTCAAGATTTTCAATTATTTTTATCATGCACCAGAATCTGGGGCAAATTAGGACAAATGTAACAAAGGGATCATCCATAAACCACGTGGACTCTTTAGTGGGGGGATGTTATCGGTTGTCCACGCTTAAGTAACTTATAGATAATTTGTAAAATATGTTTTATGAAAATCATGAAATTCATATATTATCTAAAATTTTATATTGACTGGTAACATTTTATTAGTTGTCACTTCTTGTTTGTTTCAGACATTAAAAATAATAAAAATCAATGTTTTCTAGTCACGTATCATAACAAAATTTATAAAAGAAATAATCAAAGCACAAGAGAACAAAGAAAATGCATTTTCAATTTCTTTTAAGCTATTTAAAAACTGTCGTCCTTGTTTAGATTGAAGAGTATATTATCTTCAAATAATATTATTAAGCTAATTCTATGATTTTAGGCTTGAAAATCATATCAAATATTATGAAAACATAGATTTTATGACTGTTTCAAAAATTTCCCGGCAACTCAGGAATTCTCAGGATTCCAAAAATATTTTTCCCGTTTCCCGGGGAATTCAAAACCCGAGAATATTGGACGCCCTATACGGTGCACTTTATCAAAATTCATTACAGTACCAAAAATTGTATGGAGACTATTATGGGTGAACCAATGACACAAAATGGCTTTTTTTGGTCTAAAGGAAGGCCCCCACAAAGTTTGAGACAAATCGAAAAATATAAGTAAAATCCATTTCCGTGCTTCTAAATTTACTCTATTTTTTATGTTGATGTTTTATGTCGGGTATGACAATACTAAAAGTAAAAAAACGGAATTATAAACTGACACATAGATTTTGAAACACTTTCCCAGCTTGACCTCACCCTCAGCAAACAACAACAGGTCCAGCCAGATTTGATAGATTTTATCGGAATCACCTTGTGGGGTGGCTTGATTTTTGCAACCAGACTGCCTCAGGTGACCACCGAAACATGAGAACGTGAGTGGCAATTATTGTGCAATGTCGCTAGCAACAATTCCTTAGCAGCCGTTAGTAAAGCATTTGGCAGCCACTTGAAAAGTCATTTCTCAAACCAAAAGCAGCAGTTCAACTAAATGAATGGGAATGTACTTTGCTACCAGATGGGAAAACAAAAGAATTCTTTACAGAGCCATGCTGTGGGCTCTGATATAAATATAAATAGTTTAAAAGCAAAACAAGATCGCAGACACCACGTGGTTTGCGGCAGGGCAAGAGTCGCGTGTTGGGCTGGGCATTGTTGAACTTTGGCATGACTAACGTGGGAACTTGTTTGCTTTAGCTGCTTGCTTGAAGGAATATGACGCCCCGTAGAACGTTGTTTGTTTTGCATTATAAATGGGTGCACGATTAAAGTTATTATCATGGAATGCTAGTCTGACACTTTGGTACTGGTGGAAAAAGGAAGTTCATGCCTAGTTGAAACAATTTCAGATCAACAAAGTTCAACAAAATATGTATCAATTACAGCTATTTTGTAATGATACCTTCCACACTCGACTAAGTCCATTACCCGTTCCATTGGTTTCATCTCAACCGCAAAATGAACATCGTGAAACACAGTCAGATCCAAGATAATCACAATCAGGCATATCATCCGCTAATTCGAAAACATTCATCCAACGTTTGACGTTGATGATTGTTGCTGCAGCGAATGTTGAGCATAAATGAGCATGTTTGATGTGATTAGTGGAGCTGAACTCATTCAACCGTGGACGAAGATTAAGAAGAAGGCACACACACATCAGGTGAATGACCGCCCCGAAGGGGTTAAGGTGGAACGACCAGCTCCAGCTAAATAGTAATACATTGAGGGTTGCACAAACAGACCAAAGTGCTACCCTGTTTGAAAAATGTCGCACGTCGTACGAGCTGTCGCGCGGATTTCATTTTACCGTTTCGATATCGATTGGTCGAAAGGACGACAAACGAACGACAAACACTCGACATGCGCGACATTGTTTTTTCCATCGATTTTCCTTCAATTTGACGTCACGATATTCGTCGACGCAGTTTGACAGTTCTCTTCAGTTGGTCTTGTTTGGACTTGATCAAATCAGAGAAACTTTGTACCGAATCGAACCAGTTTACGTTGCCGAAAGTTAGTGTGGATTTTGGCCGGTTGATTGGTAAGTTGTGTTGCTTTTTTGTGAGCGGCTTTATCATAGCAATATATTCCAGATTTCCTGATTTCGGCCTTCGTGATGGAGGAGGAGGAGGAGGAGGAGAACGGGTCACATCGTTGCTCCGGCGGGCCATGCCGGAAGACGGGAAGGGAAGCACCCGGTCTGCGATCGAGGAAGCGGATTGATGTTTAACTTTCCGCGGGAGGTGGCGGTGCGTGCCATACCCAAGGAGGAGGACAATGAAACGGCAAGTAATGGATGTTTCCCCCAATGGAACAGAAGGAGGGAGAAAGACCATTCCCCTTCCCGTCAAGTCTTGGGGAGGTGTACAATGTTCCGTGTGAAAAGAAAGGTGGAGGAAGACGGCGTTTCTGATCCGCCGGAGGTTTTTATACGGTGAGTTGTGTTTTTGAAACGATAGAGGGGGTTTTGCATCCCATTTGGACGACGGAAAATAAATGAGGACGATGAAAGTGTGCGTGGGAGGGACTGGAGAATTAAAAACCTGAAACCATCAAAAATTCTAAACAATAAAATTCTATTTTTCATACCAATCCTTCCTGAATCTTTTCAATTCCACAATTCAAATTTTCTAAGATTCACATAAATATAAAAAAATCTATTAAAAGGTATAGTTTCGTTCAAAAATATGAAAAAATATATTAAAATTATAAAATTGTGTCTATTCAATTCAATTCTATTTATTTCTTTGGTTATCTTTTAACAATACACTCAAACCCCGATGGTTTGACACCAACTGTTGTCAAACGAACGGGGTAACTTTTTAGTTTGACACCCCTTTTACATAATTTTATAATAATTATAAAATTATAAAATTATAAAATTATAAAATTATAAAATTATAAAATTATAAAATTATAAAATTATAAAATTATAAAATTATAAAATTATAAAATTATAAAATTATAAAATTATAAAATTATAAAATTATAAAATTATAAAATTATAAAATTATAAAATTATAAAATTATAAAATTATAAAATTATAAAATTATAAAATTATAAAATTATAAAATTATAAAATTATAAAATTATAAAATTATAAAATTATAAAATTATAAAATTATAAAATTATAAAATTATAAAATTATAAAATTATAAAATTATAAAATTATAAAATTATAAAATTATAAAATTATAAAATTATAAAATTATAAAATTATAAAATTATAAAATTATAAAATTATAAAATTATAAAATTATAAAATTATAAAATTATAAAATTATAAAATTATAAAATTATAAAATTATAAAATTATAAAATTATAAAATTATAAAATTATAAAATTATAAAATTATAAAATTATAAAATTATAAAATTATAAAATTATAAAATTATAAAATTATAAAATTATAAAATTATAAAATTATAAAATTATAAAATTATAAAATTATAAAATTATAAAATTATAAAATTATAAAATTATAAAATTATAAAATTATAAAATTATAAAATTATAAAATTATAAAATTATAAAATTATAAAATTATAAAATTATAAAATTATAAAATTATAAAATTATAAAATTATAAAATTATAAAATTATAAAATGATAAAATTATAAAATTATAAAATTTTAAAACTATAAAATTGTAAAATTGTAAAATTCTAAACTTGTTAAAATTTTAAAATATTTAGGTTCTACAAATCATGAACTCTTAAATTTTCAAATTGTATTATTCTTAAAAATTTTGATATTTTCAAAACTGTTTTTAAAAATATCAAAGATTTTATTTTTATTTTAAAATTATTCCGATATTTTAGATTTTAACGATTCTAACATTCGAGCATATCATAATTGTTCAAAAACTTTAAAGTTCATTGCTTCTTTAAAGCATGGACTTCAGAGTCCCAAGAAACACAAGCACTTTAAATTTAAAAAATAAACCAAATTCTCCATACAAATTTTGGATAAAAAATCAACATGCGTTGATTTTGATTTTTTATCTGAAATGTAAAATGTTTAAATGTAATATTATGTTGTGCTAAACATTTTTTTGTCTTTTTTCCCCAAAAATTTACAAGTTTAGAGACTACTTTTTTTAAATTTTACATTGAAAGTTAAATTTCACATTTCTAGTTATATTTTGGATGATTTAGCCGAATGACGTAATCTTTTTTCAGGTAACCAAAAATATTCCAATCGAATCCTGCTGACAACCCAGCATTTTCGTGTTGTCCCACGGAACGGAAGCTGATCGCAAAAACACTTGCACCGGAAGTGCGTAAACCGACCTTGTCCGGACTCCGGTGGCCATCCGTTCGTGGGATGCGACGAGATGAACTGAAAGGCCAACTGGAAGACAACGCCAAAAACCACGTGAAAATCGCGACACACAACAAGTAAAATTAATGAATGTTTGTGAAATCGAGTGAAAAAGATTAATTTACAGAAAAATACATATAAACATAATTTAAAAATAAAAAAAAATATTTTTACTGCCACATAACCTAAAAACCCGAAAAAAACAGCACACGACAAAGGCACGACAACCTAAATAACAAAACCGTGCGACGTCGGTCGAATGTCGTACGACAATGTCGAACAATTTCGATGATCGATCGCACGACAAATACGACATTTTGGTGCAAAAACGTATGACATTCGTGCGAATGTCGCACGACATTGTCGTGCGACGTCGTATGATTGCACGGACGACAAACGACGGACGTCCGACGGACTTTTCAGTCAGGGTACCGCGGATGAGTTTCACTTGCATGTTGATGGTAATTTGGAAGTGGATCCGGTCTATAAGTTGACCTTTAAAATGTTGTTGTCTTTTTAACATGATTTTTTTTGGAAATTATCTTAGTTTTGGAATCAAAAGGACTGGACGTGACACGAGGGATGATAAAAAAATATTCATAAATTACAAAAATAAACTGAAATTTTAAAACATCAGAAAAGTGAAATTGTACATTTTTTTACAAACAAGTTTTTATCAAAGCACTGTTGAATGAAAATAGTTTCTTTGAAAAATAATAAAACGGTGTGACTTTGATAGTTACTGTGTTTCTTACAAATGTCTTCCTAAAAGTGTGAAAATCGAAGCAATATGTCAAAATAACAACAAGAAAGATTTATTTTTAAAATTTATTTTGAAAATTTTACAATTAAATGTTTGGTCATGTTTATGAACTTTTTATAAAATTTATTAAATTTGAGGTTATGTTAAATAATAGTTTGTTAAATTTTCTTTATTCTTAATTAATTTTTTTTATTGAAAAAATTCATTTTTTGCCATAAGAACCAATTTTGTAGCATGATTAATAAATTTTCAAAATTTAGTAAGAATCCTGTTTTACTCAAAATGCCTATAAATCAGAAGATATTTTTAAATTATGTTTCAATAAAACTAAACACAACACAGTTACAAGTTACTTAGAAACTCATTTCAACTGTTCTTAGTTTAAAATTGTCCAAATAATCCAAAGATGCAGCCCGTTTTAATTTTTGAACTCATTTTAATTAAGGAGTTACATACATGTATATCGGCAAATAAGTCAGAGGTTAGTATTAGCACACACTTCAATTTTTTTTTATTCGTTTTTCATGGGGATGAAAATATACATTTTCACCTACTAACAAAACAAATTTGAATATATTTGGTTGCATCATTGTCAAGATATAGCAATTTCAAGTTAGCAGTTTCAAAAAACGGGTGCCACGATATCTCAACACTGTCTCAACCAAATAGGGGGAAAAAATGGTGAAGACTTGTTAAACCGATTCCGTGTGCATGCCCAATTTTCAAAAAGTTTATTTTAAAAAAGATAAAAATATTTTTGTGTTTTTCATATCAAAAACCGTAAGTTTTTGATTTTTGAATTTTTTTACAGCAGATTTTAAAACAATGGGCTTCGTCATGCACACGGGATACATCTTGAGAGTCTTCACATCAAATTTCAGCCAATTTGGTCCATCCCATCTCGAGATATAGTGGCACCCGTAAATCAACTCGGGGTTTAGAGAAAAACGCCAACAAAGTTTGACAGCCCGCTTTGTGCATGGCAAAATTTTGAGCTTGAATCGTCTCTTACTCAGTTTAATCATGAAATATCTTCATGAAACTTTCAGGAGTAATTAAAAATAATCTTTTGAGTAGATTTAACAAATATACCGTAATTTAAAAATTTTGTGATTTTCTACATATATGTAACCCCATAAGAAAAATCTGACTCTGAGAGACACTGAGAGTATTAAAAAAATCTAACCTAAAAAACTTTTCAAAAATTGTTGACAACTACTTCGTTAGGTACTGAAACAAGAATATGGTTCCATACCATTTCATTTGTATTTGATTCTTATTTTTGAATTTTATTTTGCTAAAAAATCTTGATTCTATTGATTTCACGGGACCATCCATAAACCACGTGGACACTTTAGGGGTGTGGCGATTGTCCATGCTCCATACAAAAAAGATTTTTTTTTGTATGGACAATTGTCCATGAGGGGGGGGGGGTTCGAGATTACCAAAAAAGTGTCCACGTGGTTTATGGATGGTCCCCACCCCCGATTACGGTATAAAGTGAACGATTCTTTTTCAAATCTATATTTTTAAAATACTGTAAAAAAATCACTATTTAAAGAAAAATCAAACTTAAAATCGAATAAAATTAAGTGACGACTTGTTGACCAGTACGGCCCCTTCTATTTTTGATGACTTCTAAAAGACATGTTTTTTTATTATAGTATATTTTATCTCAAAATCGCGATGAGTTATTTTTATGGTGTCAAGAGACTTTTTTGTAAATTTCTACACCTTATATGATAAATTGCGTATACAATTCAGAGATTTTTTCTAAAAGAAATACAAATAGTTAAAAACTTCTACCCCATACATGTAAATTTTTTCAGACAAGAACACATTTTTCAACTTAAAACTACTTGATTTATGTAACTTTACAGGTTTGTGTTTGAAGTGTTACTATGTTACACATAATTGGAGAGCAGATAAAACATAAACGTTGTTGATTTGTATATTGGTCGTTATCGACAATTTTCGAATTTTTAACCTTTCAATTAAACTTATGCGCCTTTGGAAATACAGTTCAGACTCGATTATCTGGAGGCCTTGGCTTAAATTTTCAGGCTAGCTTCTGGGTCATAGTACTTTAAAATTCCGGTTGATGCAAACGAAATTGAATACTTTTGTTTTTTTTTTTTTAGTTATCCGTAAACCACGCTATTACAAACATTCCAATAATCGAACTTTGGATAATCGCAACTTCGGATAATCGAGGCTCCAGCTAATCGAGTCTGGACTGCATTCGGACATGTTAGGATGGCCCAAAAAATTAATTCGAGTTTCGCAAAAGCAAATATATGTATATCGAATATATGTTTATCGAAATAAAAAAATATGTTTATCGAATTTCTCGGGAAATTCCACATAAGATGGTTAAAAATTAAAAAAATGGCAGCCCGTACGGTCCTGAGATTTGATTTTTTTAATATAAAATCTAAGGTTTTTGACGCACCGCGTGACAAATTCGAAAAATGGCAAAAATAAAAAAAAAATCACTAAATCTGTGATAACTTGAAAATTTAGTTTTAGTTTAGAAAATTAGTACCTGATCAAAAAACCTTCCGATAGAATCTAGCCTACACCCCAGTGCTTTTGGAAATAATTGCGTTAGTGATCAAAGCATCTCAAAAATCGACAGATCAAAAATAGCTCTTCACGGGTTAAATCAGCCTTGCAAAAATTTGAAGACAAGAAAAAATAGTTTTCATAAATGTTTCAAATTTACACTTTTACGACGATTGTCATCATTTTTACAACTATTTAAAATTTTCCTGTTTTTCGAACCGAAATATTTTTTTGACAAACCGAAATGCGAGTCGGTAAATTTCTGACAACTTTGTAAGAAATTTATTGTTGAATCATCCGAATCCGACATCGGAATCATACAAAATCTACCTGATTTTATAACCTAGAAATGTATATTTGTCTCTTTTCCCCAGCAAAAGAATTTCAAAATATGTTTTAAAAAGCATTTTTTATGCATTTCCGCGTTCATACAAGTCCTCAAGAAAAAAAAGCTCTATTACCGTTGCTCTCAAGTGCAGTTATGCAAACCTTTTTGTTTTGTTGTTTCCCTTTCTGATAAGGAAAGAAAAAAGGTAGATGACCTTCCGCACAAACTGAAGAGACCTCGCGCGAAAACCGTTCGCATTTAGTGCCAAATTGGTGCGATTGCGCTCTATTGCTCTGGTGTGCAGTCAAAACGAACGGCCGGCGCTTGAAACAAAAGTGAACGCGAAATTCCGCGCCGCCATTCAAACGGATTTGCAGTGGCAGTGTTGCCTGCCAGAGCTGATTTTTTTTTCGGCGCTCCACATTATTACATAATTGACGGCAATTTCCTTGAGTTTGTAATATTTACCAACAAAGAAGGCGGCGGCGGCCAACGAACGGCCAGGCCACAATTACACGCACCAAAACGTCCGTCGTGAGAAGCACCTGTGAGCTTTTTGGCTGAGGGTAAGGGGAGGAGTGGGGGGGGGGGGGAGGAGAATTCAATTGCCCCACCCCACCCCCTGGTTTCTTCTTCACTCAAAGTGCAGCACTGCGTTGAGCAATTGTCTGTGAACGAGCGGTGATTTCCATGGAACTGCGCCGTCAAGGAACGAACGATTCCGTCTCTAGCCGAGTTCAGTGAACGCACAATGTTCAACGATCGAATCGCGATCATTTTGAACAAAAACATACTGAATGCATTGTTTTAATATGAAGATTTAATGAATTTTGGTAACACTCTCCTAAAGAACAGGTCTCAATAAGTACCCATCAGTATGTCCTAAGGGTTTTGATTTATTTTTTGCTGAGTCATTTCATATTTTTAAATAGTTTCATTGAAAAAGTTATATCTTGTATCAGAACTCACCAGTGACAGACACGCCGAAAAACAGCAATAGATGAAGATGTTCCGCTTGGAAAAATATCCCATCCTGCCAGCAGCGGTGCCAAGCGGAGCCGAAATGTCCTTTCCTCGTCGTGGCTCATCGATCGCTGCCGGAGACCTCTCGTTTGGCACTTGGCACCGTCCTCACTTCACCGGTTCTTCTCCGATTTGGTTCATTAGACTCTCGAACCACTAAACTGATCACTTTTTAAAGTATTCTTCCCCCTTCAAATGCTCATTATCTCCACTTCACTGATTTTGTGGCTCGTCACAATTTAAATTGATCACTGATTTTAACTCTTTTTCCTTCGCTAAAATTTGAAAACAAAAATTAATCTTTATTCGTAATCCTTATTCAACACATTTTCTTTGGTGTGGTTTCGATTGATTATTTCGATTGTTAAACTCTTCGCTCGATTGAGGATTCGATTCGCTGTAAATTCACGGTTCACTTTTTTTCCTCTTCCATGGAAGAGACCTGCCGTGACGGAACCTGTTTGGTGGCCACCGATCGATCGTCTGTTGATTAATTCACTTCTCGGCGAGCAGCACTGTAGACGAAAAAGAAAAAAAAAGTTGTCAAAAATCAGCAACGTGGGTTGGGTTTTGGGCAGAGCGGGAAGAAAATGGACGAAGAGTTTTCGTTTTCAAACTCGTTCAATTTGTCGAACATCCCAATAAAAATTCGGCTGGGACCGTAAAAAAGTTGTTCCTTAACCGGTTTCTGGTTGATTTTCAATTGTTTTTTTGGGGGTTGAGAAAACAAAGGTGGTTCCGCAAGTCGTGGTTGAATTTTATTCCAACGACAAGCCGTCTGACGAGAAATCGAAAGTGTTTATTTTTTGGAAGCATTCGAAGTTGCATAATTTGGAGCAACAGTGAATTGGTGGGAAATGATCCAAATCTTGAATGAGAAGACCAGAATTCTGTCAATTGAATTTTCATGACATTTGAAGAAAATGTTCCATGAGCATAATTGCATTACAAAGCAATTCCAGCTCAAACCAAGAAATTTACAGGTACTTTTTTAATCAACCATCTTGGCGACTTTGTTAGCATGTTATGATTGATAATAACTACAGTTGTATTTCATCATATGGGTAATTCTCTACCAACTCACACGAAATCGGGAAAAGTAGCCCCGACCCCTCTTCGATTTGTGTGAAACTTTGTCCTAAAGGTAACTTTGGTCCCTGATCACGAATCCGAGGTCCGTTTTTTGATATCTCGTGACGGAGGGGTGGTACGACCCCTTTCGTTTTTGAGCTTGCGAAAAAAGAAGTGTTTTTCAATAATTTGCAGCCTGAAACGGCGTTGAGATAGAAATTTGGTGTCAAAGGGACTTTATGTAAAATTAGACGCCCGATTTGATGGCGTGCTCAAAATTCCGAAAAAGCGTATTTTTCATCGAGTTAAACACTAAAAAAGTTTTAAAAACTCTGCCATTTTCCGTTACTCGAGTGTAAATATTTTGGAACATGTCATTTTATGGGAAATTAAGAGGCAGTATTTGTAAATATTACTCGGTTTGTTCTAGAGGTCGTATCGACGTGCTCCGATTTGGATGAAACTTTCCGCGTTTGTTTGTCTATACATGAGATGAACTCATGCCAAATATGAGCCCTCTACGACAAAGGGAAGTGGGGTAAAACGGGCATTGAAGTTTGAAGTCCAAAAACCTAAAAAATCTTAAAATTGCTCGCATTTCCGTAAAACTTCATCAATTCCAATTCTCTTTGATGCATTCGAAAGATCTTTTGAAGCACTTCAAAATGTGCTATAGACATCCAGGATTGGTTCGACTTTTTCTCTTAGCTTTTGCAAATTACTGTCAAAAATGGATTTTTGTAAAACCTTAATATATTTTTGCAACAGCCTCCAACACCCATACTCCCATAGGTCAAAAGATAGGTAATAACATGGACTATAAGCCTACGGTGTTATTTTTTTGGCCAATCGCAGTTTTTCTCATAGTTTTTCGATTTTTCTGGAACAATCATTTTACAACGTTAGTTTTTGCCCTGTATGCCGCCATAGCGGCACTTTATGGTCTCAATTTTGTCATATTCGGAATCCTCGGACAATTTCACGTAAGTTAGTAGTATTGGAGTTGTAAATTTGATTTAAAAAATAATTAAATAAAACATTTTTGAAAAAAGAAATAGATTTTATTTACCCTATGATCAATACGTCAAATGCTATATCAAGTAGGCGAAAATCTGTTTTACCCCTAATCCAACAAATTGTTAAAAAATATTTTAATTCATTCTAAATGGCGATTTTTCCAATCAAATTTACAACTCCAATACTTCTAACTTACGTGAAATTGTCCGAGGATTCCGAATATGACAAAATTGAGACCATAAAGTGCCGCTATGGCGGCATACAGGGCAAAAACTAACGTTGTAAAATGATTGTTCCAGAAAAATCGAAAAACTATGAGAAAAACTGCGATTGGCCAAAAAGTTAACACCGTAGGCTTATAGTCCATGTTATTACCTATCTTTTGACCTATGGGAGTATGGGTGTTGGAGGCTGTTGCAAAAAGATTTTAAGGTTTTAAAAAAATTCATTTTTGACAGTAATTTGCAAAAGCTAAGAGAAAAAGTCGAACCAATCCTGGATGTCTATGGCACATTTTGAAGTGCTTCAAAAGATCTTTCGAATGCATCAAAGAGAATTGGAATTGATGAAGTTTTACGGAAATGCGAGCAATTTTAATATTTTTTTAGGTTTTTTGGACTTCAAACTTCAATGCCCGTTTTACCCCACTTCCCTTTGTCGTAGAGGGCTCATATTTGGCATGAGTTCATCTCATGTATAAACAAACAAACGCTGAAAGTTTCATCCAAATCGGAGCACCTCGATACGACCTGTTACACATTGGTGAAAAACTCGCTCTTAAATGTACTTTTTGAATCTACATTGATCTCGAAGGGTCATTTTTTCATTTAGAATAAAATTTTTCATTTTAAAATTTCGTGTTTTTTTTTCTAACTTTGCAGGGTTATTTTTTAGAGTGTAAAAATGTTCTACAAAGTTGCAGAGCAGACAATTGCAAAATTTTTAATATATATACATAAGGGGTTTGCTTATAAACATCACGAGTTATCGCGATTTTACAAAAAAAAGTTTTGAACAAAATTCTATTTATGTTTCTCTTTGTTTCGTCGTCCGTGTCTGTCGCGGAGGATGATGAACGGCCATGATCGACGACGATCAACTTTTTCAAAACTTTTTTTTCGTAAAATCACGATAACTCGTGATGTTTATCAGCAAACCCCTTATATATAGATATCAAAATTTTTGTAATTGTCTGCTCTACAACTGTGTAGAACAATATTACACCCTAAAAATTAACCCTGCAAAGCTGGAAAAAACACGAAATTTTAAAATGAAAATTATTGTTCTAAATGAAAAAATGACCCTTCTGGGTCAATGTAGATTCGAAAAGAACATTAAATTTCCATTAAAATGAAATATTCCAAAATTATTTACAGTCGAGTAACGGAAACTGGGAGAATTTTTAATACTTTTTCAGTGTTTTTTTTTTTCGATGAAAAATACGTTTTTTCGTAATTCTGTGTACGCCATCACATCGGGCGTCTTATTTTACATAAAAGTCCCCTTGACACCAAATTTCTATCTCATCACCGTTTCAGGCTGCAAATTATTGAAAACCACCTCTTTTTTTTTGCATGTTCAAAAATGGAAGGGGTCGTATCGCCCCTCCCTCACGAGATATCAAAAAACGGACCTCGGATTCGTGATCAGGGACAAAAGTTACCTCTAAGGACAAAGTTTCACGCAAATCGAAGAGGGGTCGGGGCAACTGCTGTGTGAGTTGGCGGAGAATTACCCATATAAATAATATATCAATATTAATATAAATAATACGTATCAATATTTGTCAAACACAAACTTGTAGAAACGAACAATCTAATTCAACGAACCATCTTTGCGATTAACTTTACACAGTTGGCTTTGCCGTTAAGAAATGAAAGATTTGGAATAGGATGTATTTAACAAAAAGAATCATTTTTGCGGGTATTTCAGACCGTGATCCCCTAGGTTTACTGAGCCCGAATCCCAAATATAAGCTTAATTGGTTGCGACATGACCTGGTCTTGGGATTTAAACCGTAAAATCGGTGCGTTTTGGTTTTTGGCAGTTTTGAGTCTTTTAACGATTTTTGCCTTTTTCAAAATCCTCGTGCGCTTATAGTCTGTGTTCCAGAGAACATTTTGCCGAAGAGTGTGAAAAGATTCGTCAAATATTAAGAATCCCAAGTAACATTTTTTTCCAGGAGTTCTACAAGATCTCTTCAAGATAGCTACAGCATAGCAGTTTGGACCGCGGTAGGATAAAATTCTCTTCAAAACTTCTTCAGGAGTTTGGAAGAGTACTTGAAGAGAGTATTATCCTACCGCGGTCCAAACTGCTATGCTGTAGCTATCTTGAAGAGCTCTTGTAGAGCTCCTGGAAAACAATGTTACTTGGGATGTTACATAATTTATTACACCGCCGCTGAAAACTTCAACTTTTTCTTCACTCTACGGGGCAAGGCTCTCTCAATGATACGTGTTTTTTTAAGTTTTCGAGACAAGCTGGATTTCTTTCAGTTTTCTAAAACTAAGTAGGGGAACTATACCCTTTCTCAGCCTATTTCTATTATCGGCCTATCAGCACTTTGATCATGAATTACAGCTGCCATAAAGTGTTTTTGACTATTCCAAAGTAATAACTAGCTCAACAAAAAGTGAGCAAGCAACTCCCCGTTGTTGATACATCTGAAAATGTGGATTTAATAGTGGAAAACGGCAAAAGTGATGAGAATTGGTCGAACGGCTTAGAGTGATTAAAATGGGCATATTTCCCCTACTGCATATTTAACCACTTATGTCACTGCTAGTTACTTTCGATAGGTATTTTGGCCAATGTGGCAATCGTTCTCTGACAAATCCAAGGCTCTCCAGAACCTGTTATCGGTGGTTGCTGGGGGGCACTTCTGAAATATGCCTACAACCATATCATTCGACTTATCAATCTTTATGAAATTGAATGATCTGACAACATAATGTTTAGACATTGTGATACTTGTTATCATTGCTGTTAATCGTTGAAATCAATGGAATTGTCTTTGCAAGACCCCACACGGCAATAATAGCTGCTGGGAAGATCTTGAAAAATGACAAGAAAATTGTGCTATACAAAGCGCACATGGAATAACATTTTTCTCTCGATAAAGACTGTGTTATAGATCAAGAAATGCTTAACAACATTAGAAATGGGTAACTTGATACAATAATCCAAGTAATGGGGATGCAGTGGCTTAATACTCGAACTGAAAAAGAGGACTGAAGTGGTCAGAATGTAAATATAAATTTAACTCCAGTTTGAAACTTTCTCTAAGATACGAAACGGGTCGGTTTGTTCGTTTAGTGCTCTTAATTTTAATTCGATTTTTTCAATGTTTTCGTGACATTGCAGTATTATTTTAGTGTTAAGCATTGAGTTTGGGATTCATACTTTATGAATCAAGTGAAGTTTTTGCCCAGTATTACGATTAATCCTCAGAATAAGATGTTTTTTGGTGAATGTTCTCATTTTGATTTTCATTCATTTGACATTCGATGCGGCGGCGTTTCAGTTTCCGTCTTCCGAATACAATTTTTTCAATGGTCATGAGTTGCACAGAAGTTTTTGTCGTAACTTGGATGCAAGTTGAAGCGACGCGATCTTGTTTCTGTACAGGGGGTCGTTGTTTTTGTTTTTTTTTGTGAAATTCGATATGTTGAATGTTTTGCAATCAATAGAAAAGCGTGAGAAATAGCGAAGCTTAGTGGGTCACTGTTAAGCTAATTTTTCGGTGGTGCAACATAGTGCTCAGTATCATTGAAGGATCATCATCAAGAAACTCGGTGAGGACTTTCCAACTACAAATTTTTATTCTATATTTTATTATTTATACATTTTATTTATTGTATTATCATATATCATCACACTTGACACATTCTACAAAATTAATGCTATCATAAATTGGAGCGTTTGGTACGGTATGTCAACGCATCCTTCTTCCCCTGTAGATTCAGTGAAATGTGATCCGTTCTCAGAATCCTCTCTGCGGTAAACACAACGCAGTAGGGCTGGCCGCTTTAATTTTTGCAATACATTTTCGGGTGTTCTCGGATGTATTGCAATTATTAATATAGACAAGAAAAGTGCTTGGGGCGTAATCTAATCACAAGACTTTCCAACATGCTTTCATCGGACTGGCTGCGTTTGTGTTAGATTGGATTAGATTAGATTAGATTAGGATACTTTCTACTCCACTTTGATTCGCGGGTCCGACCAGATTTGTTCCATTTGGACCATGTCCTGAAACCAGATAAAGATTGGCCAGACAGATCCAGAAATTTTCCACAGTTAATGTCAAATTTCATTGCAGAGCGACCAGTGGAGCGACTGATGGTGCGTTTTGAATCCCACAGGAAAAATTTTCCCGTGTTTTGCCGAAAACCGATCACTACAGGTCAGAAATATTTTGTTATCACTAGCAAGAAGCTACCCCGCTCTGTCAATTTCAGAATCTGCCTGGCCAATCTTTGGTTTCGTTACCACTGGGCTACGTGGCCCAGTAAAAAATTGTGTAAATAGTGGAAGGTTGAAAATTCATTCTATTATAATTTAATTTTATCACAATTTAGACTGAAAAAGTTACATTACAGCAAAAAGTTTTTTTACTGTGTAATGAAACCCTAGAAAACATCATAAGAACTCCGTTGATCAATGCGTTGATTAACGCCGTTTAGATCAACGGCTCCGTTAACGTTGACGATGGCAAATTCCAAGACAACAGGTAACTACACCGTTAAACATATCTGTAATTTTACCACTTTTCTGATGTAATGTAATATTTTTCAGTCTTAATTGGGGTCAAATACATCATAAAGGAAGGAATATTCAACCTTCCAAAATTAGATTATCTGTTATAACATATTTTTAGTTGTGTATTTAACAAAACCTGGAGATTTGAAAGGTTGCTTTGAAGGCCTATGCTCACACTTTAAATTTGATATAAAAGTTACCTGAAGCTTGAATATCAAATCAGTTCAAAGTGTCAAAATACTCATCCTCTCCTTTCTCGTGACTTTTTCAAAAATATTTTTAACAAGGAACTCTATCTGCCTTTTAAGCTACTTGTAACTTATGCCGAATGTTTTGTAGTGGATTAGCAACTCACAAATAATTATTTGTCATAAATCATTTTTGTTATATAAACGGCTCTATTTCTACCAATAATCATTAATCCAATCACATCGAACTCATTGTCGTTCCCTTCAATCTGCATTTGCATCAAGTTCATGGTCTCGACATTACCAACAGTTCCGCCTATGATAAAATCAAACATCATTCAGCACACTTCCAACCATTCCTACATGGCTCTCTCATCGAAATACCACGTCTTCGAGTCTCCAACGAACGCCCCAACAAACCACATCCACAGCGGATGAGGCACACCTTCCGCCTTACATTACGCTGTGTATTTCTACCTATGAAGCCGCATGAATTAAAAACCTAACCCCGCCGTGTTCCTCCCATAAAGTCGTCAAACTCGTAAATTCGTCACTTTTGTGTTGTTCGACCATGGTGGGCCTTTTCAGCTTTTTTTTTTTTTTTGGTGTATTCGCATGAGCAAGAAAGATCAACTACCTTAAGATAGTAATTGAAGCTGCCGGTAGTAAGCGCGTTTATGGACACGCCACAGCGGAGGCGAACGTCCTGGAAGCTGAACTCCAAACTTTTGCTGTTTACATCTCTTGGGTCATCTCTAGGCTTAGTGATTTTTCACGCTCGAAAATTGCAAATTTCACGGGGACCTCAATTTCAAAACACCAAATTTCACGCAAATTTCGCGGAACTTGAAAAATGTTAAAATAACTCTGAAAATCCTATGTTTAAATCACAGAAACAAATTTTTATGCTTTATTGTGTATTATTATATAAAAAAAATCTTTATTAAATTTGAATGAAATGAAAAAAATGTTATAAAATTTCTTACTCTTACAAAGCTTAAAGAACAGATTTAGAAACCGAATTAGAACTCTATATATTCAAAAATACGACACGAATGCCATTGCAATGGTAAAGTGTCTTTAATAAAACTAATAATAATAAATTTGAATGCGACAAAAAATTCTTCCAATTAAAAAAAAATCCTCCTGGTTATTGGATGGGCTCTATATACATTTTGAAACAAAATGTAGGGCACGCGTATTCTCATTTACTGAACTGCTCTTTTAATATTAGACTAACAAAGCTCAAATATTTTCGCTAATTTGTTTCTGTTATATCATTTTACATTTTATTGAATTTCATATCAAAACTAGATTTGTCCAGTCAAAATGAGTAAAATAAATTGAATTTTCTGCGTCATTTAGCCCATATTTTTTAGGGATTTTAGCTCATTTGTCAAAAACTAAATTATAAACATTTTGCAAAAATAGTATAATTTTTAACAAAATCGAAATTTTTATTCTAAATGAGATCGTTAAACTTTAACAGGCCCAAAACTAATTTGTTATATTTTTTTTAAAATGATTCCAAAGATAAAAAAAATACTCCTAATTTTATTTTGAATAAAACATAGCTTGATTCTTTTAATTTCTTTCAAAACTATACCTTACAATTAAAATAGCACTAAAATGTTGAATACAGCGAATGAAAATATTACTAAATTTTGTTAGTTTCTAAAAAACTCAAAAATCTCAACATTTCTTCAAATGGTTCAATCAACTTGACACACATATATAATCAAGCTTTTTAATTTCTTTTCTTTTTGGATGAAATATTCATTAAGTTGTTAGGCTGGTACAAATTTTATTAAAAGTTTTTGTCTCCCTCCTCCCTTCGAAGTTGGCCCGAAAAATCAGGGGGAAAAAAATATTTTTATCAAAGAACTTAAAAATTTCAATGGATCAGCTAAAATAAATTTAAAATTCATTCCCCTGCGTTTTTCATTCCATTTTTGGAATGTTTGGAATCATTTTAAGAATGTTTGAGTTGATTTAAAAATCTTTCGAATTTTTGAAAATTTTCGATGTTTGTTATCGCAAAATGTTTTTGCAAAAAAAAACATTTTGCTTAAATTTTTGTTTTCGACAAATCTTACATTTTTTGAAAACTAATGATTGCAAAACTACTGAACTAGTGTAAAATGCATTTTAAAACGCTTTTTTCCATGCAAATGTTGAAACTATGGCTTGTTATTTCAATATTCATTTTTTTTGCCCATATTTGCATTCAATGATTCGAGAAAATTGATAAATTTCACGAATTTCACGCCGTCTACGAAACCGTCAAAAATCATTAACCCTATATTAGTAATAAAACCAGGGTATTCACTCGCTTTATTCTACAATAGTTCATAACATTATTTTTATTCCTTTTTAAGTTTGATAAGTTATTTCATGAAAAATCGTTACATTTTCACACAAACATAAAATTTCACGGGATTTCGCGGAAAAAGCCAAATTTCGCGGATTTCACGCTATCCGCGAAATCGTGAAATTTCACTAACCCTAGTCATCTCCGTACACGCGGAACTTGAACGCTTAAAGCGCTGAGATCATTGACCAATTTACATTGCCAGGGTGATTCGGCAGTTGTTGAACGATGAAACTTTGACACAAAGGGGAAGAGCTCATGATTGTTTTGAGCATGAGCATGAGCATGAGCATGAGCATGGTTGACTGCCAATGAGCTGCTACTCCGTTATTGACAGATCAGCTGAAGTTAAACAATGAATCAAAAATGATCAGTAGGAGCCAACCATCCGTTCACTGTTTAACCCCTGAAGACCCCGACATTATTAGTCAATACTGGCGCCCTCCCAAGAAGCCTGCAGTTCAACAAAAGGGAGGAATGTTAGTCCGATAGTTGAAGTTGCAGACTCATCAAGCACATAGTTTTTCGCTATATACTTGTTGATACCGCTTGAGACCGTTGAATCCACAGCATCTCCTTCAAGCATCACGTGATTATTTTTTTTGGATTAGTAGGATAAGGTATTGGCTTTTCGATGCCTCCCGAGCTACGATGCTATGGGGAGGACTTTCATAACAAACCCGTCGGCGAGCCTTCCGAGCAACGATGCTATGGGAAGGTCTTTCTAATTAGCACACCAAAACACTCGCGCACAGGTATTTAAATACTGAATAAATGTAATTTTTCATCACGATTACCCAGACGACATTGATGATATAGGAAGGACTTTTTTACAGTCATTTACAGTAATACTTAAACTTATTTTATTGCAACAATTCACACGACGTCGTGCCTCCCGATCAACGATGATATAGGAAGGACTTGAGCAAGCCAATCAGGATGAAACACGAAATAAAATTCTTTTCTTTTCACACACAATGCCACATAATTGACCGCGCGTCACCACCCAACAAATTGAACTGATTTTCTTCTGCTTGTGGGCAAGCCAACCAGGATGAAACACGAAATAAAATTCTTTTCTTTTCACACACAATGCCACATAATGCCACATAATTGACCGCGCGTCACCACCAAACAAATTGAACTGATTTTCTTCTGCTTGTGGGCAAGCCAACCAGGATGAAACACGAAATAAAATTCTTTTCTTTTCACACACAATGCCACATAATTGACCGCGCGTCACCACCCAACAAATTGAACTCCCCAACAAATTGAACTCGGGGAAGAGCTCATGATTGTTTTTGAAGAAAAGTTTTAAAGAACTGAAAATTACCCTAGAAGACTTCTCCCAAAAGTGATGTCATGCTATAAACAGTTGTTCCACGTGCGATTCTTCTTCGATTCGCCACAACTCAAACAGGACTTCACAAATAAACACCCTCGCCCAAGCTCTAACTGTTTACGGACCCAATTATAGTGGAGCGGAGGTTGGGAATTTGCTTCGTGCGTCAAGTCGTAACCAATTCTGGTGGCGTTTCGATTACCACTCTAAGAGGGAACTATTGGTTTCGTCGTGGTTGAGCTTTCAACTTGAATTTGTTTGATATCCACGTCACGTAAGCCGATTATCAATCACCGTTCGATTCGGCTTCCGTCACGTCGGTTTTTTTCTTCTGTTGACCGAGTTCGTTTATATTGGTCGTTAATTCAGAAATGATGAGCCATACCCGATTGCTCGTTCGGGGCTACTGTGGGTGGGTTCGTCGCCGTCGCTGACGGATGCTGGCGTTGAAGTCTTTATGGCTTTGCCGGTTGAAATGGGGGCAAATTATTGCACGCGAAAAGTTGATTGATGGTCTATAAATTTAGCATGGAAAAGTGAGGGATCGCGAAGGGAACTTCAAGAAGTATTTCAACTTAATCAAATTTGAGTCAAATTGAGGACATTTAATTTGGATCGCACTGGTTTTCATGAAGTGTTTCAAAAGTGCATTTCAACATGTCATATTTAACACCATTCGTTAAATTAAAGCCCCTATTCTAAACAGTGACACAATAGCCAATCAACACCTGGGTGACCCAAAACAGCTCAACAGGACCGTGACGTAATCTTGGACCGCGCCTCCCCTTTGAGCAAGGTTACGGCGACAATCGACAGCTCATTCGTTATGGCACCAACATCACTCAAAACCAAAGCAAAACACAACAACCACTCGGAGATTAGTTCGATCTCTCAATCTTGGACCGTTTGCGACTCCGACAGCGAATCGATTTGTTGGATTTTGTGTCTGTTTTATTCGTTTTTGTGTTTTGTCCCGTCACAAATCAATTCGATGCCACGATTGGTAAAAATGAAAGAAAAAATTGCGAAACGCCTCTCTCGAAAAAAAAACGCGCAAATTGGGAACACTTTTTACGCCGAATTTACGCACTTTCTTCCTGAACTCATCATCATCGAAAAAATAACCGCGCGCGAAAGATTTACAATTAGTCATTACGATTCGCTTGTCTTGTTGTTTCTGGGTGCCGACTTTAACGACCATTGGACTGCACTTTAGCATGCAGGTTAAGTTGGCTTCGTAGCGACTTTTAAGACCACGCCAAGTCCCCTTGACTGGGGTCTGGTGGAAAACGAAAGTATTTGTACCGTAAATCATCTACTTAGCGAAGTTTGCGTTGAAATTAAGCCCGGAACGAGAGCCACGTGCAGCGTGGTGGAAATTGAATTTTAAGTAACAGTAAAACTTTTTTACGAGGCCTTTCGAAACTTGCCTCGGTCTAATTTGGGTGAGGATGATGGATGACTCAATAAAGTTGAAATTTGCCTTTCTTTTTGTTATTTTTATTGAAATTACTCGCAATATGACGAACAACGAGCACGGCTTCAAACCCCAACCCTAATGTTCAGGACAACCTTGGAAACTCCAATATTAAAGCCCGACCGGGCGACCGTTGGCGCCCCAACAAAGTGAGGTGGCTTTCTTTCGATACCGAACTTATTACTTTCGATGCCGAAACTGTTCATGCGTAAGATCCAACACGGCGGCGTCACGCCGGTGTGCTGTTTAAAGCCACCGCTTCGGATCGAAACCGATTGGAATTTTTGTGATCCAATTAACGTTTCAAATCGAAGGCTAAGTCCGAGCCTTCTGAGTCGGTCAACGGGGGTGGTGGTGGTGTTGGTTTTGGGAAGGGGGTTGTTGATGGATTTGGAGCTGGTTGAGTTGGTTTTGTGAACATTTTCAGGTGACTTGAACTCATTCAATAGAATAAACTGTTGTTTTTTTTTCAAATTCCATTGATAACTTTTGTCAGCAATTATCACAAGCCAAGAGAGTTTTCCTCTCTTTAAAAAAGGAAACATTCAACATTTGTCAGCAGTTATCACAATAAAGGTGAAATCTGAACACTTCACACTTTAAAACCGACCACTTTTTGAAATAAAGTACATTCATAATAAAAATAAAACTTTTCTGGGAAATGAGTCATTCCGGGGAATAAATCATTCTGGGGAATTGACCATTCTGGGGAATGGATTTCTGCGGAATGGGATTCAGGAGAATGGGATAGAACCCAAAAGATCAAATAAAAAATCGGGATTTTTTCCGAATGCATACTTCTTTACTATAAGTCCTAATCATAATGTACAACTTTGGGACCATCCATAAACCACGGGGACAATTTGGGGGGGGGGTCTATGGCGATTGTCCACGCTCCATACAAAAAAGATTTTTTTTTATGAACAATTGTCCACGAGGGGGTGGGGGGGTTTCGAGATTACCAAAAAAGTGTCCACGTGGTTTATGGATGGTCCCTTTGCCGAAGACAACAAATCAATTAGAAAATCCCTTCTCAAGAAAATACAAAATAAATACATCATAAAATCATAAAATCATAAAATCATAAAATCATAAAATCATAAAATCATAAAATCATAAAATCATAAAATCATAAAATCATAAAATCATAAAATCATAAAATCATAAAATCATAAAATCATAAAATCATAAAATCATAAAATCATAAAATCATAAAATCATAAAATCATAAAATCATAAAATCATAAAATCATAAAATCATAAAATCATAAAATCATAAAATCATAAAATCATAAAATCATAAAATCATAAAATCATAAAATCATAAAATCATAAAATCATAAAATCATAAAATCATAAAATCATAAAATCATAAAATCATAAAATCATAAAATCATAAAATCATAAAATCATAAAATCATAAAATCATAAAATCATAAAATCATAGAATCATAAAATCATAAAATCATAAAATCATAAAATCATAAAATCATAAAATCATAAAATCATAAAATCATAAAATCATAAAATCATAAAATCATAAAATCATAAAATCATAAAATCATAAAATCATAAAATCATAAAATCATAAAATCATAAAATCATAAAATCATAAAATCATAAAATCATAAAATCATAAAATCATAAAATCATAAAATCATAAAATCATAAAATCATAAAATCATAAAATCATAAAATCATAAAATCATAAAATCATAAAATCATGATCTAATCTAATCTAATCTAATCGAACACAAGCGCAGCCAGTCCGAAGAAAGCATCCGGGAAGAACTTATGGTTAGATTACGCCTCAAGTTCTTTCTTGTCATTATTAATGATTGCAGTACATTCGAGAACCCCCGAAATATATTACACTCACTAAAGCGGCCCGGCCTACTGCGTTGCATTAACCGCAAGAGACAGATTCTATGAACGGAACCCACATTTCATGGAATCATCAGGGGAAGAAGAAGAAGTGAGGACATACCGTACCAACCACTTCGAGTTATTTATAGAATATGGTGTGTAGTGTGTGTAGGGGAATCGTTGGGGAAGGGATTGTTGTATTATATAGTAAATGACCTTGTGACATTATTTCACCACTACGGATTAATTCACTCAAGGGGTGTCAACCCCTCGGTGGCCGAGTGGCTAGAGCATCTGACCACCAATCCAAAGGTGTGAGTTCGAATCCCACCTGATTCCATGTGTTTTTTGTTCATATTCAAAGTTCAATTATAGTCGAATAATTTCAAGGAGACCGGTCGGGAATCGAACCCGGAACCTTCCGCTTATGAGGCGGGAGCCGTAGCCATTAAGCCACGGGCCGGTCTTCATAAAATCATAAAATCATGAAATCATAAAATCAATCATAAAATCATAAAATCATAAAATCATAAAATCATAAAATCATAAAATCATAAAATCATAAAATCATAAAATCATAAAATCATAAAATCATAAAATCATAAAATCATAAAATCATAAAATCATAAAATCATAAAATCATAAAATCATAAAATCATAAAATCATAAAATCATAAAATCATAAAATCATAAAATCATAAAATCATAAAATCATAAAATCATAAAATCATAAAATCATAAAATCATAAAATCATAAAATCATAAAATCATAAAATCATAGAATCATAAAATCATAAAATCATAAAATCATAAAATCATCAAATCATAAAATCATAAAATCATTAAATCCATAAATTTTTCAGAAAAGTGGTAAAGTTTTGGAGCCTTTGTAACCAGTGTGAGTGTTGTGTACAATAATTGATGTGACTCGTCGCGAATTTTGTGTTAAATTATTTAAATGTAAATTATTGTGCCAAGAAGACGTTGTGTTTGTCGACTGGAAGTTACCAGGACGCCGTCCAGCAAGCAAGAAACCCGAAGCTGGAAGTCCCACACCGTGCGTCGTTACCGCTAGTCACCACCAGGATCGCTGCTGCATAACATCGCATGGGCGGCCATTGGGGGTGGTGAATGTGCGTAATCCTTGAGAATGACAGGATGAGGAGGAGATGGGTTGGCGCGTAAGAGGTCAGGGGTTCGGGATTTTGGTCTGACCGTTGCTCGGTCATTAAGTCCGGATATCTACCGCGGAAAGGTTGTCGCCAATAGCAACCCTCACCCGCGAAGTCAGTGTACCAGTGTTGAAGTAGTGAATCCTTGGAGGATTGGGAAGTGCCCGGAAGAGCTACATCCGTGGCCGTGCCGAGAGAGCAGGAGTTTCCCGTAGGAGATTTGGACATCCAGGTATGACCGGAAAACCCCCAGGAAAATCCCCGAACAAACCCCTAGCCTGACAATACCCTAACCGCCATTTTGAATCCCTCATCCAGGACCCCTTTGTGTTCCTTTGTTCACTTCGTGAACACCGCTTGGTTTCACCCCGGCCGTACGACATCCGGCCCGGTGAACCATCTGTACGAGCCGTCAGCGTTTCGCTGGACAGTGCTCAACTGCCAGACCGTTACCGTTATACCCGCGAACCCTAACCCCGGACTGTTCCGACGAAGTCCCCGGACACCGTCGAAGCCTGTTGCACGTCACCAAGCACAGGAAGGGCGCGAACGGCTGGCGAGGGTCCGTGAAGGCTGGAGCCGAAGCGTCGGAGGGTCCATCCGACTGACGAAGAAGCCACCCCCTTGGCAGAGCGCCGGAGGAGCGTCGACGACAGCAGGAAGGAGCAGCGACGACGGCAGAGCGGCGAGAACGGGGCCCCGAACGCGTGCACCGGAAGTGCGAAGAGAGGAAGAGGACGTGTGAGGTAGGAGTATTTATAAGGAAGTGGGACGGGACGTGTGAGCTAGTGAAAGGTTGGAAGGGATTCCCGGAATAAATCGTCGACTGTGCACGAAATAAAAGTAGTTTCCCTTAGGTAAATGCAGTGTTTTCTTGGTTTTTGAGTAATTTCGAGCGTCACGCCGACCCTGGGTATTTTAAGGGAGAGTCCCATCGGTTTTGTACGCCCTGACACCGGAAGCACATCTCTTACAAGGTTAGTTCACTTCGAGTATGGACTGGGAGTGAACACCAGTTGTGATACCTTGGTGTCTTGAAAAGAGTTGTTGCAAATAGGAAGGGGGAACTTTTGGTTTAGTTGAAAATTGGGGTGGTTCACGATTTGGAAGATTTTGAAAATCTATCTTTTTAGGAATATTTTTTGGAATTATTATGCCCGACGGCTTTTCAATCAAAGGAACTTTGTCGAAGACACCAACATTTTATCTCGCAATCTACGCATTCTACGACCACATTTAGAGAGAGCATTTAGTCAATTTTGACTTAAGGGTCAAAAGTTAGAGCCAAAAAGGCAAAAAGATGCAAATTTAAAACTTAAATATCTCGAAAAGGCGCAAGCCAAATTTTAAGCGCAAGGTTGCATTCGAAAGAGGAGATCTAGCACTACAAACGCTGAAAAATTTCTGGGTGTTTTTCTTTAAACTCGAAATATCTTCTCCGGAAAATGTTCAATTTTCAAGGGAAAAGTGTATGGAACCACAATAACGAAATTTGAAAAAGGTCTAACTATATATTTTTCCATGTAATTTTGGTCGCTGAATCTGAATCTGCCCTCAGAATTGTGCCAAAGTGTCAAAAGATCGATTTTTGGTCATATTTTGGATTTATATGATAATTTTACATAGAAACCCAAAATATAAAAAAAAAATCGATATTTTCACCATAAACCAGCTATAGGTTGTTGTGCCTAGAATCTCACTTTTATATTATACTTAACTCTGAATTGCTACATTAAAAAAAAGTGATTAATGAAGATTTGCTTGGATACTTTCTCTCAATGTGGTCGTAGAAGGCGTAGATTGTGAGATAAAATATTGGTGTTTTGGACAAAGTTGCTTAGATTAGCAAGCCTAACAACTTTTGAGAAGACAAAACAATCCCAAAAATATTCTTGAAATGTTGGATTTTCAAAATCACCCTAATGAACCAACCATTTTTCAGCCAAACCAAAAGTTGCCCCTTTTCATTTGCAACAACCTCCAAATCTTATTCATTTTTCGGTAAATCAATTTCCCACTTAATTTTAGGATCCGGACCACCGTGTAATCATAAAACCATAAAATGATAATAATATGACATCATTAATTTTGATCATGGGGTTTGTACTTTTCAAAACAAAACTTATATTATTTATTCAATTTTTACACAAGATTCTCAGATTAAAATATGATTAAAAAAATGTTTCAAATAGCGGATAAATGGAGCACATTTTTCCTTCAACCCTCAAGTCACGAGCCCGCACTTGGCACATTTTTGCCTCAATTTTCTGTTTAGTTTTCCAGCAACGCAAGCGAGAAATAATCGGGCAAAAAAGTCCGTTCAAGAAGTTTCGCTCGAGGAGCTTCTAATTGATTCCAAGAAAAAACAGAACGGGTAGCATGCAATCAACTCAGGTGTAGGGTACTTGGCCTGTTTAATGCTGTTTTATTTGGTTCAATTTTGGAAAGCACAACAACTCAAAAAAAATTTCTGCCCGGTTGAAATTTCGCCAAATCTTCTCCCATAAAATCCACCCCTCAATTAGTGCAATGAAAAAACACGCCGCGATCAATTTCGCTGCGATTAATTCACCGGCCAAATCAAATTATCACCTTTAATGCCACGTCGATTATGGCATCGACCGCGTGCCGCCAATCTAATCGCGATCTTCAACCTCTCGCGGCGGAGTCCCCCCCATTAAACGTCGTTCCTTCCCTGTGCATAGAAAGCCATAACTCGCGAGTGTGTAAAAGGTGCGCCTTGTGTTTTGTGCTACGTCCGATGAGTTTTATTTACTGCCAACTACCTCTTCGAATGAGTCGAGTGAGTTGGCATATGACTCATCGAAAAAATAAAGTTGCTTGCTAAAAGTGGGCAGAAGAGCTACGTTTAATTCAAGTTTTGAAATATTTTTATTTGCTACAAAAATGCATGTAAAATAAATAAATTTATTTTTGTGGTTAAGGCCAAAAATGGTAACATTTACCCTAAAAACCATCTAGTAACTAAACACATACTTTGGCAGAGTTCCGCAAAATCTCAGATCAGCCCCCTAGCTCAGAGCTATGGTATGTTGCCACAAATTGACTTCTCAGCAGTGACAGCTGTAACTGCCGTTGAAGCTTTTGAACTCCATCGCGCGAGGAAAGCAGATTTGTACAGCAATTTTGAGAAAACTGAAAGTTTTGAAAGAAATTGCAAATGTTATGAAAAAGTGTCGTCTTTTTAGTTTTTAGTTTTTAGTTTTTAGTTTTTAGTTTTTAGTTTTTAGTTTTTAGTTTTTAGTTTTTAGTTTTTAGTTTTTAGTTTTTAGTTTTTAGTTTTTAGTTTTTAGTTTTTAGTTTTTAGTTTTTAGTTTTTAGTTTTTAGTTTTTAGTTTTTAGTTTTTAGTTTTTAGTTTTTAGTTTTTAGTTTTAGTTTTTAGTTTTTAGTTTTTAGTTTTTAGTTTTTAGTTTTTAGTTTTTAGTTTTAGTTTTTAGTTTTTAGTTTTTAGTTTTTAGTTTTTAGTTTTTAGTTTTTAGTTTTTAGTTTTTTTTTAGTTTTTAGTTTTTAGTTTTTAGTTTTTAGTTTTTAGTTTTTAGTGTTTAGTTTTTAGTTTTTAGTTTTTAGTTTTTAGTTTTTAGTTTTTAGTTTTTAGTTTTTAGTTTTTAGTTTTTAGTTTTTAGTTTTTAGTTTTTAGTTTTTAGTTTTTAGTTTTTAGTTTTTAGTTTTTAGTTTTTAGTTTTTAGTTTTTAGTTTTTAGTTTTTAGTTTTTAGTTTTTAGTTTTTAGTTTTTAGTTTTTAGTTTTAGTTTTTAGTTTTTAGTTTTTAGTTTTTAGTTTTTAGTTTTTAGTTTTTAGTTTTTAGTTTTTAGTTTTTAGTTTTTAGTTTTTAGTTTTTAGTTTTTAGTTTTTAGTTTTTAGTTTTTAGTTTTTAGTTTTTAGTTTTTAGTTTTTAGTTTTTAGTTTTTAGTTTTTAGTTTTTAGTTTTTAGTTTTTAGTTTTTAGTTTTTAGTTTTTAGTTTTTAGTTTTTAGTTTTTAGTTTTTAGTTTTTAGTTTTTAGTTTTTAGTTTTTAGTTTTTAGTTTTTAGTTTTTAGTTTTTAGTTTTTAGTTTTTAGTTTTTAGTTTTTAGTTTTTAGTTTTTAGTTTTTAGTTTTTAGTTTTTAGTTTTTAGTTTTTAGTTTTTAGTTTTTAGTTTTTAGTTTTTAGTTTTAGTTTTTAGTTTTTAGTTTTTAGTTTTTAGTTTTTAGTTTTTAGTTTTTAGTTTTTAGTTTTTAGTTTTTAGTTTTTAGTTTTTAGTTTTTAGTTTTTAGTTTTTAGTTTTTAGTTTTTAGTTTTTAGTTTTTAGTTTTTAGTTTTTAGTTTTTAGTTTTTAGTTTTTAGTTTTTAGTTTTTAGTTTTTAGTTTTTAGTTTTTAGTTTTTAGTTTTTAGTTTTTAGTTTTTAGTTTTTAGTTTTTAGTTTTTAGTTTTTAGTTTTTAGTTTTTAGTTTTTAGTTTTTAGTTTTTAGTTTTTAGTTTTTAGTTTTTAGTTTTTAGTTTTTAGTTTTTAGTTTTTAGTTTTTAGTTTTAGTTTTTAGTTTTTAGTTTTTAGTTTTTAGTTTTTAGTTTTTAGTTTTTAGTTTTTAGTTTTTAGTTTTTAGTTTTTAGTTTTTAGTTTTTAGTTTTTAGTTTTTAGTTTTTAGTTTTTAGTTTTTAGTTTTTAGTTTTTAGTTTTTAGTTTTTAGTTTTTAGTTTTTAGTTTTTAGTTTTTAGTTTTTAGTTTTTAGTTTTTAGTTTTTAGTTTTTAGTTTTTAGTTTTTAGTTTTTAGTTTTTAGTTTTTAGTTTTTAGTTTTTAGTTTTAGTTTTTAGTTTTAGTTTTTAGTTTTTAGTTTTTAGTTTTTAGTTTTTAGTTTTTAGTTTTTAGTTTTTAGTTTTTAGTTTTTAGTTTTTAGTTTTTAGTTTTTAGTTTTTAGTTTTTAGTTTTTAGTTTTTAGTTTTTAGTTTTTAGTTTTTAGTTTTTAGTTTTTAGTTTTTAGTTTTTAGTTTTTAGTTTTAGTTTTTAGTTTTTAGTTTTTAGTTTTTAGTTTTTAGTTTTTAGTTTTTAGTTTTTAGTTTTTAGTTTTTAGTTTTTAGTTTTTAGTTTTTAGTTTTTAGTTTTTAGTTTTTAGTTTTTAGTTTTTAGTTTTTAGTTTTTAGTTTTTAGTTTTTAGTTTTAGTTTTTAGTTTTAGTTTTTAGTTTTTAGTTTTTAGTTTTTAGTTTTTAGTTTTTAGTTTTTAGTTTTTAGTTTTTAGTTTTTAGTTTTTAGTTTTTAGTTTTAGTTTTTAGTTTTTAGTTTTTAGTTTTTAGTTTTTAGTTTTTAGTTTTTAGTTTTTAGTTTTTAGTTTTTAGTTTTTAGTTTTTAGTTTTTAGTTTTTAGTTTTAGTTTTTAGTTTTTAGTTTTTAGTTTTTAGTTTTTAGTTTTTAGTTTTTAGTTTTTAGTTTTTAGTTTTTAGTTTTTAGTTTTTAGTTTTTAGTTTTTAGTTTTTAGTTTTTAGTTTTTAGTTTTAGTTTTTAGTTTTTAGTTTTAGTTTTTAGTTTTTAGTTTTTAGTTTTTAGTTTTTAGTTTTTAGTTTTTAGTTTTTAGTTTTAGTTTTTAGTTTTTAGTTTTTAGTTTTTAGTTTTTAGTTTTTAGTTTTTAGTTTTTAGTTTTAGTTTTTAGTTTTTAGTTTTTAGTTTTTAGTTTTTAGTTTTTAGTTTTTAGTTTTTAGTTTTTAGTTTTTAGTTTTTAGTTTTAGTTTTTAGTTTTTAGTTTTTAGTTTTTAGTTTTAGTTTTTAGTTTTTAGTTTTTAGTTTTTAGTTTTTAGTTTTTAGTTTTTAGTTTTTAGTTTTTAGTTTTTAGTTTTTAGTTTTTAGTTTTTAGTTTTTAGTTTTTAGTTTTTAGTTTTTAGTTTTTAGTTTTTAGTTTTTAGTTTTTAGTTTTTAGTTTTTAGTTTTTAGTTTTTAGTTTTTAGTTTTTAGTTTTTAGTTTTTAGTTTTTAGTTTTTAGTTTTTAGTTTTTAGTTTTTAGTTTTTAGTTTTTAGTTTTTAGTTTTTAGTTTTTAGTTTTTAGTTTTTAGTTTTTAGTTTTTAGTTTTTAGTTTTTAGTTTTTAGTTTTTAGTTTTTAGTTTTTAGTTTTTAGTTTTTAGTTTTTAGTTTTTAGTTTTTAGTTTTTAGTTTTTAGTTTTTAGTTTTTAGTTTTTAGTTTTTAGTTTTTAGTTTTTAGTTTTTAGTTTTTAGTTTTTAGTTTTTAGTTTTTAGTTTTTAGTTTTAGTTTTTAGTTTTTAGTTTTTAGTTTTTAGTTTTTAGTTTTTAGTTTTTAGTTTTTAGTTTTTAGTTTTTAGTTTTTAGTTTTTAGTTTTTAGTTTTTAGTTTTTAGTTTTTAGTTTTTAGTTTTTAGTTTTTAGTTTTTAGTTTTTAGTTTTTAGTTTTTAGTTTTTAGTTTTTAGTTTTTAGTTTTTAGTTTTTAGTTTTTAGTTTTTAGTTTTTAGTTTTTAGTTTTTAGTTTTTAGTTTTTAGTTTTTAGTTTTTAGTTTTTAGTTTTTAGTTTTTAGTTTTTAGTTTTTAGTTTTTAGTTTTTAGTTTTTAGTTTTTAGTTTTTAGTTTTTAGTTTTTAGTTTTTAGTTTTTAGTTTTTAGTTTTTAGTTTTTAGTTTTTAGTTTTTAGTTTTTAGTTTTTAGTTTTTAGTTTTTAGTTTTTAGTTTTTAGTTTTTAGTTTTTAGTTTTTAGTTTTTAGTTTTTAGTTTTTAGTTTTTAGTTTTTAGTTTTTAGTTTTTAGTTTTTAGTTTTTAGTTTTTAGTTTTTAGTTTTAAGTTTTTAGTTTTTAGTTTTTAGTTTTTAGTTTTTAGTTTTTAGTTTTTAGTTTTTAGTTTTTAGTTTTTAGTTTTTAGTTTTATTTTCAAAGATATTTCAAAACAGGACAATTTTGCCCAAAAACGGCTCACTTTTGTCAGAATTGTTAATAATTTTGAAAGCGATCTGGCATAAACCGAAGACAGAAGTGAATGAGAAATTTGCAAAGAAAGACATCGCCCGAAATGTGTGAAGCAAACCGATTATTATTTAAGCAAATTGGAGCCAATTTGAGCCAAATTTGAGCCCGAATTAGACGTTATTTTTGCAGTTGGTGAAAGAGGGGAGGAGGTTTTTCTTCTTTCTTTTTGTAGGTTATTGGAGCGTTTTCGTGATCCGCGATCCGGGAATCGGATTGATTGGTGCGGGTAAATTGCTTGGCTGATTGGAGCTTTTGTTGACTTTAATGTGGTTTAGCGATGCAAGACAGATTGGCGCTAGGTTTGCGGTTTGACTAAACTTTTGTTGTTCAGAAAACTTTCTGTTTGTGGGTATTAACAAACTCTCATTATTTGAATAGTTTGAATAAGTTACATCATTCAAACAAGTCAAACTGATCATGTGAGAAATACAAATCACCACTATTGTATTTCAAACTATAAACAATGAAGCAAAAATGTAAAATTTCTCAAGTTTCATAACATGAGCCAGATTAGCAAAAGTTTATCTTATGAATGGCAACAATGCTTTCTCTATAACATAACAACCGTTTTTTCATCAACACTCGTAATGCAATTTGCTGCGATTTATATGCATTGGATATATCCTATAACAATACCATAAAACAGAGCAAATGCATTGCTAGCTAGTTTTTTTTCTGCTGCACTTTAGAACACACATCCCTTTCATTACGGTTTTGCATAAGTACCCACAAGTGTTCGATCAAATTATTTCTAACATTCGCTCGATGATGCTCCATCTTCTTCTTTTCTTCTTTTTCGCACAAGAAAAACAACAAGGTTGCAAAAAATTGTTGCGTTAGTGCAAAACTTCCCACTATGGAACACAAACGCAAGGGCGGTTCGTTGCAGTGTTGCACTGAAAACAGTTCTTCATAAATTACTATTACACAGTTCAGACTTCGTTTTTTTTTTCATTCATTCGTTTCCATGCATTAGCCGGGTAAGAAAATGCATGGCAGTGAAAAACTGGACAAAAAAATGCATTGCAGCAGCACGCGTGGTAAGGAGCGAAGGGAAATCTGCAGCACGCAGCTGCACCTTAACCCTTAAAGTGCAAGACATGAAATAAAAGTTAAAATAAATTCTTTCGAAAAATTTAAATGCAAAAAGCATTTTGTTAAAAAGGATAAATTAACATTCTTTAATGGTACAAAAAAAATAAATTATCCGCAAAACAGATCTTCAGGGTTGGACATGCTTGATCGTAGTGTTATGAAATCCGGTCCCCACTCTTTTGATACGAACAACAGTAGTGTGTACGGATGCCATAAATAAAATGTGAAAAATATACCCGCTGTGTCAAAAATCAGAACATTTCTGGAGTTTTTTTTGAAAAGGACCAATAAACCAAATTTTCAGTTTTTGCTTTTTGGGTGTTTTTTAATACCCTTGACTCAAGGCGGTTCTAAAAACACCCAAAAAGCGAAAACTGGAAATTTGGTTTATTGGTCCTTTTCAAAAAAAACTCCAGATTATTTTTTCAATAAAGTGAGCAAACAAGTTGTTATCAAAGCTTCAACAAATTTAAGTTAGTGAGGCTATTATCAAAGACAATATTTCCAGATTAATCATTCGAACCGTCATTGGATAGGTTATCGAAAGACCTTCCAAATGAAAGAAGATCTGGCAACCCTGTTTCAAGTTATGATCTAAGTACAGTAGGGTGCCCAGAAAAAATGACCCCCTGCTCCACAAGCGGATAACGGTTTTTTGGGTGATTTTAAACATCTGTGTAAATTCTGAGCTAAATAGGAAGATATTAACCCATTGATACCCGAGCCTAAAGTTGGTGAAAAAAAAGTTTTTCATGCAAAAATGACTTTTTTAAATCGCTAATAACTTTTCAGGATCGAGTTTTACAGCTTTGGTATGTTCTACAAAGTTGTAGAGCATTAAATTTTCAATAATAATCTCACTTTTGGGAATATTTGGATGGAAGTAGCGCACCGCGCAGACCAAACCGTAAGAAACTTGGGTTTTCCATACATTTTTTCGATTTTTCCCATACAAACTTCACCCCCGAGTATCAATGGGTAAATGATGATCGATTTTGATCATATTTGGCCCAGAGTCCTAAAATAGGTCAAGGAACAATATTCAGCTTGTGGAGCGAGGTTTTGAGAAAAAGTCCCATATTCTGGGCACCCTAAAGTACAGTCATCCCACATATTCGGAACACCTACAAATTCGGAACACTTTTGTGATAACTTGTCAATAGCATGCCAACTGCTTCTTTTCTGTCGACCTTACTATTTTTAGGACTTTTATTTGGACATTTTCTTGCTATTTCACTAGTTATAGTAGTATTTTCAAAACAAAAAAAAACTGCATTTCAAAACTATTTTATTCGGAGCAGCAAAACACTGCCTCCAAATTGCTTGTTCCATAATTGTGGGATGTTATTTTACCTCCCACAAATGTGGAACACCTGAATTTAACTGATATTTTCACACAAAAAAATATCAGACCATTCATAAAACCTTACTAAGCTTGAGTTTCATTGATTTTAGGGTGTGAAGTCATTATTTCATAAAAAATATTTACTTCTGGAGTGAACAAAAGTTTGTTTACATCCGTAAGAAAAAAGAGTTCCGAATTTGTGGATCTCAAGGGTCAATGTTTTTCTTTGAAGATTTTATATAAAAAGTAAAAAATTACAGTCAGTCAATACATGAATCGAAAGATCACAAGAAAAGCTTTCACATGATTTGCTTTTACATTATGTACAATTATCGATTTACTATGATTTTTTGCATTGTTGGCTGATCTGTATACTGTTCCAAATATGAGGGATGACTGAACTTCAATTTAGTTTTGACATATTTTCCAACTGGTAAGGTTTGTCATAAGACTTATATTTTTTTAAATGTACTAGAGCAGGCCACACAAGGTGCATGCACTATTTTTGAATTATTTTTTTTTTCAAGAGTATTTAAAAAAATGGTTTCATTGAACATTCTTATTTTGAATTCCGGGGTGATTTTGATAATTATTATTATTCTTATAAAAATCAGATTTAATGTGTTCAAATTTTATGTTTACGTCAAATGTACCATCACTAAGGTGTCTGATACAGCTTTTAAGATCAATGTTTATTACTAGTTTTGTTTACAAAATTATCGAATCATATTACACTCTTAACTGAAATCAAAGCAAGAATCACAAGTTTTAAAATTTTTTATGACATTTGTTCTAATAAAAATGCCTATACATTTTTTTGAATAACGTTTCAAAAACACATAATACCAATTATTAACAAACTTATTTTACCTTCTCCTATAGTGGAAAACTGTCCAAAGAATCTTAAAATGCATTCCATTTTCCGATTCGAAATCATGTTCATTGAGAAAATCATGCCACTTTCAGAATATTAAAATGATGCTATTTATCAAAATTTACATTATATAACTCACTTTTAAAACTTTTCAAAATTTTATGAAAACTTCTTCTTATAGTACTTTGAACACTTTTCCATCACGGTCAGAATGATTCCATACCATTCCGTGCGTATTTAATTTGCACTCTTCATTTTGCGGAAAAATCCCTAACCTATCAAAGTTATCCCAGGTATAAAGTCTCCCCGTTTTACGGTAACAAAAATATACTTTTTTTGAAGCCGGATCTTCTGGTTTTGGTTTCTGTAATTTTTGTAATGTCTCAGACTTTGCCTCTACGATTTTTTTACATTTAACATAATAATGTCATCATTCTATAGTTGAACATGTGAAAAACAAGCGAAAATTTTAAAAAGTGACTGTAAAAATATGAAAAACTAAAATGGAAAATGATAATGATAGGAGGTGCTAGTATAAGCCAAATATTATCAGAACCAAACATAAACTAAATATGATAAATGAAAATAAAAATACTAAAACTGGAAAAATAAAAACACAAAACAATAAAGTAAAATTTTCGAAGACAAAAGTTTCACAAAATGACTCCTAAAACGCAAAAAAAAAATTGAAAAAAAAATTTGGCCATAACATTTCAGCAAACCTTTTTTCATTGAAATATTCAAACTATTGCCTGTTATTTATTTTTTATGTTTGCGATTTCATATGCGATTTAGTGTGAAGTATGTAGCCATTTGTATGAGAAACTTCCAAGGCCTTCAGACAATCGAGGCTGGGCTGTACATAAAAAATAATTTTTCAATGCAAAATCTATTTTGCTAGCGCAAATTACTATACAAATTTTTAATGATTCGTAAATTGGTCTTTTTTCAATTTCAAAATAGTTTATGAAGAAAAACACAAAAGCAAAAATTTTTTTTGAAGAGCTGAAAATCATCTTGCAATTTTTTTTATACTTGGTTGTTATGGCTGCTATTGCAGGAATAAAGCCACTGAAAACAACCTAATTTCTCAAAATTGAAAATCGAACCGAAAGTTCCATCAGTTGAAAGCATAGATAAGTTGGTGAAACTTAGCAAAACCCGTTATGCACAACGTTTAAATTTTTAAAGGCCTACATAATTGCAATGATGTTTTTCCTCCATTAAATCTGGAGTTTGTTCAAAGTTAAAAAATCAAAATTGTATTTTTATTTTTGTTTTGCTTTTTGGGTGTTTTTAAAACCGCCTTAAGTCTGCAAAAAGTAAAATATGATTTTTTTGTATTTTATCACTTTAAAAAAGAACTCAGAAAATGTTCTTTAAAGTAATAAAAATTTAATATTTTCAAAAAATAAACCTGATAAAGCCTATCCCAAGTAACATATTAGGCTTTACCAAAGCTGTCACAACCGCTATAAAACCTATCAGCCAAAACCAGCATTAAAATCCCTTAGTCGTAACAAACTCCCCAGAACCTTGATAAACCCCACTTAAAACCCAAAAGGACCTCCGCAAAAGGTTGTTACGGCCTATTTATAAAACCTACATAGGAGTTCAAGGCTTTACAACTGAATCCTAACAACATCCTCAAAGCCTTGATAAAACCTTTGTTAAAACCTAGTCAGGAGTTATGGAAAAATGACATTTCATACGTCTTCAAACGTCTTATGCCAAATAGGTTTTATTTTGGCAAAAATAAGTCTTCGTCTTGCCAAATGAAATTATGGAGATGGTTGTCAAAAATGGCGATGATAAATAATAGATATTAGAGGTAATCCAAATAGTTTGAAAGCTAATTTCTCGCAATTGATGACTCAAATTCAGCTGCGGTTAAAATTTTATTGATAAATGTAGGGGAGATAGAGCCAAAAAATTCAACTCGCTTCATCAAAAATCAATATTTTTAAATCACAGTGTTAAATGTTAAAAAATATTTTATTGCAATTCTTTGAAAAAAATGTTCAAAATATTTTTAAACATCTATCGCTATATTAATCATACCAGAAATTCAGCATAAATGTGTGTTTTCATCAAATTTAAATCAAATTTTTCAGTTTTCTATTTTTTCAATCAAGATGGCGGTAAATCATATTCAATCAGAGCACGCGTTTAGCGCCATATTTATGCACTGCTGTTTGGCCGCGATAAATGCTCTTTTAGGAGCTTATGGTTTTAAGTGAGCTTTTTACGTGCCTAATGGCACTTGACAGCTACAACACCCTAGGTTTTAACAAAGCATGCGATAAAACCGTTTGGCATGGCATTGCCATCTGGTTTTCAAGCCCCTATTAAAGCTTTCATAAAACCTTATTGAAAGCCAGTCGGCTTTTATTTCCACCCGGATTTATGTCCGAGGCATAAAACCCTGTTAGAACCTATTAATTAGCTCTTGCTTGTTGGTTGCGTTGAATGCCCAAATAAAATTATTAAGCAATCAAGATGCTACAATAAAACCTCAATAAAACTTCGTGGTGGCTAGTTGGTTTAAAAATGTTACTTGGGATTGCTTGTGAACGCACTTTTTCAAAAAAAAATAGAAGTCATTTTCGATTGCAAATTAAGTTTTGTGTAAAATATTTAAATCTTTGTATGGCCGCACCATGCTGAACTTTCGCACAAAATTTGTATTTGCTAGTTCCCTAAAGCACATAAAAAATCGAAATTTAAAAAATGCGTATTTTGGTAATTTAAATATTTGTGATAAAAAAAGTAAAGAAATGGGACTCGAATGGTGGGTCAGCGCATATGGGTCGAGTGCCCAAGCCTAAGATATAGGATTCGTTTGTACGTGTCCCTATTTTTCTGATCCTACAACTTTGCCAAAGACACCAAATCGATCAGAAAAATATCCACAAGTCTATTTAGTATGATTAATTCTCAAAATTGTGTGCAGCAAAAAGTTTTCCGATTTTTAAATAATTTTTTTTCCAAAAAAAAAAGAATGTAACGCAATCCATTTTTTTATTTTTAAAATTATTTGTCATGTTTTAAGGGATAAAAACTCGCACATTTTGAGCCATAGAGAAGTACGGACCAAAATTTAGCCACCAAGTTATTAGTGAAAAATTAGCTTTTTTTTTGAAAAAAATCGAAATCAAACTAATTTTTTATTTTACTTCAGATTTTAATATAGAATCAATTCAAATTAGCAATCGAGAAATATTTTACAAAAAAGTTCATAAAAGGCATTGTTTTCAAAATAAAGCAACTAAAACTTTGGTTTAAGCTAAAAATTTAGTTTTTTAGCCTTAAAAAAGTTTTACATTTCTAAAAAAAAAATTTCTGCGATGTTCAGAAAAATTCCTATAACAATTTATAAAAAATCGAAGATGGGAACTTTGGATGCTGAGATACAGCGAATAAAAGAAAAGGAAACAAGTTAGTTTACTGATCATATAGCAACACTGTCATATGATTCTTAACAGTTTACGATCTGTGGCCTATAAATTCAAAATCTACAAAAATTAAAAAAAAAAGATTTTTTACAAGGCCGATCCATTTATTTTAATGAGTTTTTGTCTATCGGCTCTGGCCTTCGAGAGGGGGAAAGGGGTTGCGTTGAAAACAAAATTATAAAAATTTTAATAACAAGCCAGATTTTCAACATTTTAATGAAAAAAAAACTCGGAAATGCATTACACACTTGGTTTTCGTATTGTAATCATTAGTTTTCAAAAAATCTTAGTTTTGAACTAAACATCATACATGATTATAAAGGCAGGGAAATGCATTATATGTTGTTTTCAGCTGATAACACTTAGGAAATCATTGAAATTTTTAGGTTTTTAGAAAAAAAAAATTGCCTCGTTATTTGTCAGGCCGTTTTGAAACTTTGACAAATTGGAAAATGGTAACAAACTCGTTTACTTTCAATTTTAATAACAAACGAATGAAATAACAACAATAACTTCTAAATGAAAATAATATTGCTCAGGAAAGCAACTGAGAAAAGGTGCAAAGCCACTAAAATGTTGCATGCTAATAATTCACCTTGTACTCCAAAGCTCAAGACCCAACCAACCGAAGGAACCTAAACCTACATTGATTGATTTGGCTGGTTGGTGCAATTATTTATGCAAATTGAATGTGAATAATCTGCGCAATTGCTGTTTCTTTCCCTGTCTTGTTCTGCGTTCAAACCCCCAGGTATGTAAAAGCTGTTGTAAAATTAAGCTGAAAAAAAACTAAAACACCAACCATTAGCATTCCATTTCTCGACCTAAACTGACTATTAAACTGTACCATACTCGCAAAACCGTTGCGTTTGTGGTGTTGTATTACCACAATTACACTCCAACACTTGAGATAATTTTTCTCGACTTTAATTTCGTTGGCGAACGTCGCCGTCGTCATCCTCAACAATAACAAAATTGCGAACCTGTCTCGTGTTCTTGTGCCACGGCTTCAGAACTCAAGAAAATTGCAATTATTGCCGTTGTTCTTGCACTTGTTTCGAAACATGACCTTTTGGTCAAGTTTTATTTTTTTGTGAGTCGTCTTAAAATGACGTATCAATACTAAATAGAAATACAATGACTCGTTTTCAACCGACAACAATCAAACAAGCATCATTAAAAATGCATCAAACTGCACTTGTTGTGACAAAAACGACGCGCTAAACAAACAATGGCCTCCTCGTCAAGAACAAGCGCGAATCGGTGGGAAATTTGTTCTTCTGAAACGGCGAAACAGTTGGCCAAACAACCGGGTCGTTTCGTGGTGACAATAAACCGCAACGCAAGTTGGACGGTTGACCTGGATTCATAATTACCCTGGTGGCCGGATGTTCACGCAGAGGTGTCTTCTTATTGGGGCAGGTGTAAAAAGTAAAAACTGCACCGAGGGAAGGTGCAATCCTCTGCGAGGTCATCGTGATGAGAGACAATCGTAATTTTGGGTAATTGAAGGGTATGGTGCCATTTATGGGCAGTTGAAGTGACAGACATTGAAAGGTAATGAAATTGAATTGTCCACGCTCCATTGAGATTGTTGAGGGGTTGAGTTTTCCAAAAAAGTGTCCACGTGGTTTGTGGATGGTCCCTTCACAAAATATTTTAAAATTAAACAAAACCGAATCTAAAAAAAAGATCATTTTAAAATGCTTTTACCTTGATGTACATTATCAAAATGCAAAAAAAAATGTGTGAAATCGTTTTCGATTGCTAAATTGAATTTGTAGGCGAAGAGGGAGTAATATGCACCCCCCGAGCAAAATGCACCCCCTGCTTTTCTCGATACTTGGAAGAATTGTCCGGGAAAAATCATAGAAATTGGAAGCTTAATATTGCTAAACCATGCTGGATAAATTTGAGCTTCGTAGTACAAAATCAGTTTAAGCTACACAGAAAAAAAATCATGGTAATATTACATCTCGGAAGGGGTACATCTTTTATGTCAGGAAAAAATGTGTAATTTTACCTCTGAAAATATGTAATTTTACCACTTGTCTGTTGTAATGTTGCTTTTTCAGTCTAAATTGAGGTAAAATTACATCATAATAGAGGCAATATTAAACCTTCCAAAAATAAACCTTCCAAATTTACACAATTTTTTACTGTGTTTTTGCAAAACATTAAAATGTTGTGTTTTCATCTAATTTTCATTGAACTTTCATTATGATTTTTGGACAATATAAAAAGCATTTATTGATATTGTAAGTGTTGAGGTATATAATTTTTGCCATGATCTTCATTATTCTGTAGATAGATGAGTCCAAAAACATCGAAAAATGCATTTTTTATTAAATTTTCTGCAAAAAGCGTGGTTGGGGCAAAATGCACCACTGTAAAGATCCTTTGTAAAAACAGCGGTGTCATCTAGTGGTGACTAGTGAAAACTGCTTTTACCCGGTGCATTTTACCCCATTGTTGTGGTGTATTTTGCCCCGTTATTGTAGTGCATTTTGCCCCAATGTTGCGGTGCATATTGCCCCGCATGATTGTTTGAAATGAATCAGAAATGTTTTTAGAAATTTGATATTTTCGAACAATTTTGAGGTTTTCTAAGACTTTTTTCACATGGATGACGAAAAATAATAGTTGGTTTACAACATCAAACAAAATTCTTCCACAGTAATGCTGTAATGGTTGAGATATCATCGGTAGGGGAGATGGAGGTAAGACGGCCACCCTAAGGGAGAAGTCTCATAAAATAAACACTACAGATTATTTTGATCTCAAATCAGGTACATATGGTTCTACTAATAGTCCATTATAGAAATGACAAAAATGAGTTGGTCTAAAAACCAATTTTTAATACTTTTCAGCAATTTCAAAAAAATAATTGAAATCGGATATATATCAAACACGCGGGGTAAGACGGCCACCCATGTGGGGTAAGACGGTCAGTGCTATAAATTAACTTGATAACTTTGTTAAATCCACCCAAATACCTACATGATTGGTTGAACAGACTTCTCTGAAAATCATGACTGTTTTGGTTGAAAAAAAACAAGTTTCAAAGTGAAGAAAAATTTTGTTCAACAAATTTTATATTTTGGCTATGTGAATTTTATATTATTGCGACCACATTTCATGGAAAATTATGAATTTTTACACGAAAATATACCCAATTTAATGAAAATTAACTGGTTTGTGTATTTCGATTAGAATGAGTAAATCAAAATTATGTAAACAATATTAAATTAGCGACTTTTATTAAAAGTTTAAGAGCGAGTTTTTCACCGATGTGTAACAGGTCGTATCGAGGTGCTCCGATTTGGATGAAACTTTCAGCGTTTGTTTGTCTATGCATGAGATGAACTCATGCCAAATATGAGCCCTCTACGACAAAGGGAAGTGGGGTAAAACGGACTTTGAAGTTTGAGGTCCAAAAAACATGAAAAATCTTAAAATTGCTCGCATTTCCGTAAAACTTCATCAATTCCAACTCTCTTAGATGCATTCGAATGGTCTTTTGAAGCCCTTCAAAACGTGCTATAGACATCCAGGACTGGTTTGACTTTTTCTCATAGCTTTTGCAAATTACTGTTAAAAATGGATTTTTTTAAAACCTTAATAACTTTTCCCAACAGCCTCCAACACCCATACTCCCATAGGTCAAAAGTTAGGGAATTTCATGGACTATAAGCCTACGGTATTAACTTTTTGGCCAATCGCAGTTTTTCTCATAGTTTTACGGTTTTTCTAGAACAAACATTTTACAACGTTAGTTTTTGCCATGTAGGCCGCCATAGCGGCACTTTTTGGTCTCAATTTTGTCATATTCGGAATCCTCGGAAAATTTTACATTAGGTTGAGGTGTTGTAATTTTGAATTTGATTGTAAAATATGCCATTTAGAATTAATTAAAATATTATTTAGCATTTTGTCGGATTAAGGGTAAAACAAGTTTTCGCCTACTTGATACAGCATTTGACGTATTGAGCATAGGGTAAATAAGATCTATTTCTTTTTTCAAAAATGTTTTATTTAATTATTTTTTAAAGCAATATTACAACTCCAATACTTCTAACTTACGTGAAATTGTCCGAGGATTCCGAATATGACAAAATTGAGACCAAAAAGTGCCGCTATGGAGGCCTACATGGCAAAAACCAACGTTGTAAAATGTTTGTTCTAGAAAAATCGTAAAACTATGAGAAAAACTGCAATTGGCCAAAAAGTTAATACCGTAGGCTTATAGTCCATGAAATTCCCTGACTTTTGACCTATGGGAGTATGGGTGTTGGTGGCTGTTGGGAAAAGTTATTAAGGTTTTAAAAAAATCCATTTTTAACAGTAATTTGCAAAAGCTATGAGAAAAAGTCAAACCAATCCTGGATGTCTATAGCACATTTTGAAGGGCTTCAAAAGACCATTCGAATGCATCTAAGAGAGTTGGAATTGATGAAGTTTTACGGAAATGCGAGCAATTTTAAGATTTTTCATATGTTTTGGACCTCAAACTTTAATGCCCGTTTTACCCCACTTCCCTTTGTTGTAGGGGGCTCATATTTGGCATGAGTTCATCTCATGTATAGACAAACAAACCCTGAAAGTTTCATCCAAATCGGAGCACCTCGATACGACCTCTAGAACAAACCGAGCAGAATCTACAAATACTGCCTCTTAATTAGATTTCATACTATTCAATGAATTTTGCTATATCACAGTAAGGAATATTGACGAACCAGCAGTTAACAGCATTTTGATTTTAAAAAAATGATAGTTTTATCGAAAGTATGTTAAATATGTCTTAAATATGTCTTAACAGTCAAAAATCCTTCAAAAATGCAACCTTTATCAAACCAAATTTACAAATAACGGGTGGCCGTCTTACCCCCCGTGGAGGTGGCCGTCTTGCTCCCAAATTTTGCAAACACCTCAACGCATTTTTTTTAACTTTTTCGAGGGACATAATCTTGGGAAAACTTCTATTTAACATGAAAAAATATTTAAAGAAAGTATTACATATTGCTACCTAATCAAAATGCTTAAGTTGTAAATCATAAAAAAAAACATTCAGTTTCAAGTAGAAAAAATATTTGTTTATTTTGAGCTATTTTTATACTATTTCAAACAATAGGTTTGGCAAAAGTGACTCCATATGCATTTTGTAGCATGAGGAACAGTATTGCTTAACATTTTAGTAATATTCATTAGTATGCTTAATAAAACAGTGGGGTGACCGTCTTACCCCGCCTGGCCGTCTTACCCCCAGCTCCCCTAAACCTCGTTAATTAAATGTACGACCCGTGCTGAAAAAATATTCTTTTTGCATTTTGTTGCATAAACTACTATCTTAAGTCCCCTTAAACATACCATGAAGTTCAAGAAAATAATTATTATGATAATAATATTTATTTTAAAACATCAACTTTTTGTGATAAAAAGTCAAATGAAATGAACAAACTCAACATGATTTTGTTCAATTACATGTAGTGTTTGGTTTAAACATAATTAATTAGATTATCAGAAATTATGATAACAGAATTATTTCCGATAATATTAATTGTTAAAGCAACTGGGAATAGATTTTGCTTAATGAACATTAAATAATTACAATTAGGTAATTTTTTAATAGATTCATGTTATTTCATCAAAACAATGTTTACTCCTTACCTCCAAATTAAAATTGATTTCTTTTACGTTTTTGTTTACCATGATCAAATGAGATGATAATCGAATTTGTGCAAAAAGAATTAATTCAATTGGTTGAATACCTAGTACTAAAGAAATTACAATTTGAAGTAAAAGAATTATGGAGCACTGATGCAACTACAGGTTTTAGAGGGTTAAATGTGAATAAATAGAAGACTTTTTGTGGAATGATTTTAATTTATTTTAATCATGTTGCATAATAATACCAAAAAAAATCATTGAAAAATTACTTTCTATTGTTTGTTCTCAAAAAATGCAAAAAAAAAATCAAAGCTTGCTTCAAATATTTGAAAACATTGGGTTGTTTGGAGTAAAACCAACACTAAAAAGCATTACCATTTGTTCAAGAGCTGGAACCAGTATTTGTCATGAAAAACATAATTTCTGCATGTTATGATTGTGGATTATGCAATTTTATGATTGTGGATTATGGATTAATTTTACTCACAGTTTTGATAAAAAATATTTCTCATCAAAAAATACCAAAATACATTTACTTGTAGACGAATGATTTTTTACATGCAGTCAAGCTGCTAATTGATCTTCACACTTATTTAAACCATTAATGTTGATGTCCTATACCAAGCCTATCCATCCATGTCCTATCCAAACCAAGATCATAACAATTTTCAATAAATTTAAAATTTCCCGGGAATTCCCGGGATTTCCCGGGGAAATTGGCTGAAAATTTCCCGTTTCCCGAGAAATTGGACGCTCTAATCCGGACATTTTTTCCGTGTAGCTATTTTATTCTGGAAAATCCCAATCATAACCCACAAAATTATCATGTAAATTTGGATGCAAAATTTAATTTGCGATCGTAAATGATTTCATTTTTTAATTTGCTACACCGATTTTATTCGAGGTTAAAATGTTTAGAAAATTCTAATTTTAAGAAAAGCGAGTGTAATATAATTTTAATTTTAGAAGAAAGATGACTCAAAATGTTTTTTTTATGTCATGCTTAAGTTAATCAACATAAAAATAAAAAGAAAAATGTGGTTTTGCTAAGTAAAAATATATGAATTGTAATGGTTTCAATATTTCAATGAAAAAAGTCTTTTAAAATGCATTTTAACACCAGCCTAGCTGTTTAACCATCTTTAGTTTTCAAAATATTTAAGAGCGCGTCCACGAGCAAAGCATACCCATCTCGCATCGACCTCACCAATTTACTTGAAATTTCTGGCCAAAATATGAGCACTCTGGGTTAACGGGAAGCGAGGCAAATCGGGATACAAAGTTTAACAATTCAAAAACGTCAAAAATCTTAAAAAGGTTGTATCGTAAGTAAAATTCAACTTAATTTAAAAATTCAAAATGCATTTAAAAGAGCTTAAATTTCAGGCAGATTGGTGAGTTGCCTATATATTTAGAGAAAAACACAACATTTTCACGTATTCGATTGTTTTAAGAATATTTTCGAAGATATTGAAACATTTCTTCCATTCATAAGAAAACACCACAAAACTAATAATAATTCTAAATAAATTATGAACATGTCTTACCTGTCGTCTGATTCGCATCCAAGTCTCTCGACCAGAAAGGTTCACGCCCTCCTAATCAACATTCAACGGGCGTCGTCTTTTCGAAAATAAATGTCACTGGTAAGTCACCTTTTTTTCCTTCCAGGTGTCCAACTGGTCAGGTTTCCTCTTTTCTATTTTTTTATCTTCTCTAATTTATTTCCCTCCTTCCCAAACACGATAAGCCACACGACCAAACAACAAACTTCAATTTCTTCACGATCGCAAGCGTGTCGATCGAAATGGCCAAGATTACGAGCCGCTCTTCTCAGCGGGCAGTTTCATCGAAAGAGTGCGAGATGATCTTCTTTCTTATCAATCGTATCGATCTGTGTGCTCCTCCTAAATCAGTGATTTCACCTCGCTCGCTCGCGCTACCGTTTCACTTGGCGTTTTTGAATTAGTAGTGTGTAAAAATAAATAACTCACTCGACCTGTTTGTGTGGGACTGTGAAAGTTTTGAGCGAAATTTGATTTATGACATATCAACTTGTTTAAGAACTAAGAAGAAGAATGAATTTCATAACAACTGACGGAAAGAAATTTTTTAAATCTTTATCACAACAATTCTAAAAAGGAGTAGCAATATCTCGATCATTCGATTCTATTGAAAAGGCGGAGGCCACAAACTAATCTCAAAACATTGCGGAACCGAGTTGAAAGACCAAAACAGCAAGTAAAGTTCAGCGTCACTCAAACACCCACAAACACAGTCAGGATATTTGGATCAGGAACAGCAAATAACAAATGAATAATAATGAAAAGTTTGCAACGAACCACAACACACACAAACACTTTTGGCAGCAATGCAATGTCAAAATCCACGAGATGATTAATGCAATAAAGCACAACCAAGCACTCACACACACCCTTTCCTAACACCACGCGGGCCACGAAACAAAAGAAACAACTCACACCAACACGCCGGAGCCAACTTTGAGAGATTTGGTTTTGCAAAAGCCGAAACTGCAACACAAGCGACGAACCACCGCACTGGATAAACAAATCAACGAGAACGAAAAAAAAAAAACAAAAATCCGAAGCCCGCAAAACAAAACACGACTGGTTCGATCGAAAGGTGCCACAAGACTGAATCGCCGGCCGAACCCGAAGACGGAGGCGCGATCGCGATCGTGTTTGTTCGTCGGTGATCGTGGCAAAATGGTTCGGCTCACCTGTGGAAAGCTTACGCGGGTGGCGTGGTGTTGGTGAGCCGAGTTTGGGAAGATAATGAAATGACGTTTCAATTTGGACAAAAATGGAAACGAAGATTCTGGTTTACAGAAAAAAACTTATTACATTGTTTCACAACCAGGGCTTGTGTTGATCTGACATGGCAACTAAACTTCCGTTCACCTTCCCCATGACAGCATTCAAATTAGGTCTCGTGTCGAGCTGTTGCTTGCGTGCTGAACTCTGTTTCCGTTCGTTTCAACTTCATGTGCGTTCCCTGCTCCGCGATGACAATCATAACAGGCGCGCTAAGTAAGCTTTAACGATCGATTCGATGATGAAAGCTGGCTCTGTCAAATTTAGTTCAACGATGATAATATTTTGTTGAAACATGTAAACTGTATATTTTTTTCATGGAATTCATGGAAATTGTTTTATTAGAATCATTAAAAAAGCACAGAAAAAAATCAATTCCCGTAATCGTGAATTGTGTTCATGAATTCGAGAACCACGAAGGAATTTATTCATGAGCATTTGCACTATAAACGTGAATATATTTCTTCGTGGTTGTAATATTCATGAACACCATTCACAATTACGGGTTTGAATTTTTTTTTCTGTGTGAAAGAGTATTAAATCCATAAGTTTTGGAGAAAGACACTCTTTATTTTACGAAATTGTGCATTTCTCTGCTTCTACTGAACCAAAACTGCAACTTTTAGTGAACTTGTTCTGAAAATGCACTCACACGAAATCGTGATTTGCTAGTAACTCAGTTACTAGTACTAACCTTGCCCTAAGCAATACTTTTTGTCCCTGATCACGATTCCGCGCTTCTTTTTTTCGATATCTCGTGACGGAGGTGCAGTACCACTCCTTCCTTTTTAAACATTCGAAAAAATACGTGTTTTTCAGTTCCAAGATGGCGGCGATACTCGTGCAGAACTAGCGCGAGTTTCTTAAAAAAAAAACTTTGACAGCTCTGAGTGCGGCACTCAGTGAGAAACTAAGCCTCAAACGAACCGGACCTTCAAACGAACGAACCATTAGACCAGGCCTGTCCAACGTCCGGCCCGCGGGCCGTATCCGGCCCTTGAAGCCATTTTATCCGGCCCGCGAAAGCTCTTCTAAAAATTTCAAAGGCTGTTCATGAAATCTATATAAATCTATATTATATAAAAAATTTCGACGGTTTTGTTCGAACGCGAATCAATTCAACACGGAACGTCGGATTAAGGTGCTCTTTGTTGCGTTGGGTTCGTATAAGTCCAAGGAAGGTTCTTACGTCAAAAAGTTACAACTTTGGCCACTCTGGAACCGATTCCGGAAAAACTGCAGATTGTATGGGAAAAGTTACGTAAAATCAAATTTTGATCACAGGAGGCTGAATAAGCAAAAAAGTTAAAAACGTCAACAAACGAAAATTGACAGAACGAAGTGTGTCGGGTAAGGCTTGTATTCAATAAATAAATTGAGTGTCTAAATTTTGAAAAAAAGTTTTAGATCAAATTTTCAAATACTTTTAAACTCTAAAAAATGTAACGAGCAATAAAATTTGAATGTTGTTCTTTAATTAAATGTTATTAGTGTATTTAAGAGCAATCGACATAAACAATTACCATATAACTTTAAACAAAACAAAAATACATCAAATAAACACATTTTTGAAAGTTATCTATGATTTCTTTCTTAAACTTAAAATATATGAATCTAATTTGCAATACTAGTTTATCTAATCAAAAATAATTTTACGAAAACAATATTTGTTTAATTTTATCGAACATTAGTTCCGGCTCGACACTGCTTCAGAAAAAGCAGATATGGCCCGCAGGGCCAAAAGGTTGGGCACCCCTGCATTAGACTTACCTACTGTGTCAGTCCGACATCTGACGGCACATGAGTGTTGGTCAGCGTTTTTTTTTTTTTATTTGCTAATTTATTTTTATTTGGTCCTCTTCGGTACCGAGACCTGGTTAGGATTGGGGATCAAATACATTAAATAACAAAAATGAATTCTCTACGGCTAAAGTTAACCCACACCGAACTTTCGGGACATGGTGCCGACCACCCTTTCCTGGTCCGAGCGGGTCTTGCAACTCCACAACCACGCGGTGAACTCGTAGAACATCTTCCACAGCTCCCCGAGGTTTCCCAAGTATCCCGATTTTTTTTTCCAGAATGAAAAGACAATTGAATCTGGAGCTTCTATGATAAATGGTATATTTCCGAATATTTAATACTTAAGTCGATTATGTTTAGTATAAAAAAATCACTATTCTTGATATTACACATCGCACCCTCGGATAGATCGAGAGGGCAATCAAAGCTAAACAACATTTCAAATCCGCTTCACAAAACCTTCCTAGTGCTGTAATATCAAATTGGTAGAAAGTTGACCACCCTAAGAAGAAGATAAATACAATTCGTAACACAACTTCACAAAAATGTTATTCTACAGCCGAGCATTCCTCAAAGTGGTAGCTTCGTTCGTCGCTTTGAGCAAACGCAAATAGTCTTGATAATTTTCACCAGCAGGACAAGTGTTAGGTAGATCACCGGCAAGGATGCCACCACGATGTACGAGATCAGCTGGTGAAATCGGTTCGTTGTCCAGAGCACCGTGTACTTTAGGGTGGTTCCGTCTGAAAGAATTCTTAGTTTTATTTTAAGTTTCAACAAAGTTTACAAAAATACTCACCAATCACAGCAAATCCATAGCCAATGTCCGGAACGCCCATCCGGTACGAACACGTCGGAACGATAATCTCCAGCAGCTCCTGCGTGTCCTGATGGTAGTGCAGATCAAAGTTGTGCACCTTGTAAGCCGTCTTTTTGTCGTCGCTCAGTGGTTTATACGTGGCCGCCCGCAGATGCTTCCGGTGAATGCGGACGTACCGCGAGTGGTGCAAGTGGCCGGAGAATATCACGTTCGGTTTGAGCTTTCCGATTGCCTGTGAGAAAGAAGATATGAAATAATAAACAGAATAACATTTTATAATATATAATCATGTCAACTGAGTACACCTTTGGACTTGGCCTTCGCCGATTTTAACCAAACTTCGAGAGAACGTTCATCCATCTATAGTTATCATCAATCACAATTTTGGTGCCGATTGGATCATCCCTTTACTTTGGTACTGCTCCTTTTTGATGATTTTCTTTAAAAACTTGTTTTCCTATTACTCCTATTACTTCTTCCCAAGAAATGACTGTTGATCGCCATATGCTAAAAGTAGGAGAACGATAGAATGCCGTTTCCCTAATACACATTTTGCAAATAAGAAGGACGAAATTTAATGAGTAAACTGATTCAATCTAATGTTTCTTTGAAAAATATTTTTTTTTGATGATTTTGCAAAAAAAGACGAAATTTAATGAGTAAACTGATTAAATCTATTGTTTCTTTGTAAAATATATTCTTTTTTGATGTTTTTTTTTGTCGACGAAAAATACGATTTTATGGAATTCCCAAAGTACACTTTTTTATGTCACTCAAGAGTCCTGATTGCTCCAAAAAGCCTCATTTACTCACTTCCACACCAATCGCTACTGAATACTCTCTCTTTTGCTCTCCTTCTCACTCGAATCGCCTAGTACAGCGAATGGCTCTGAGACGCTGCAGCTTAGGTTAACAACATCAAAAGCACATTTGACAGCACAACATTCATGGTGGAAATCATCATGCCGATTATAAATTAACGGCAAAATGTGGTAGTGCAGGCCAACTGAGCGCCACGCTTGTATTTTCCTAGATTCTCTCCTCTCTGAAAATATTCGTTTCGTGACTCGGGTCGACAGACGGAGTAGACAAATACATTTACGATGAAGGGGAAATATACGCATTTTAATCACTCTAAGCCGTTCGACCAATTCTCATCACTTTTGCCGTTTTCCACTATTAAATAGACATTTTCAGATGTATCAACAATGACCAGTTCCTTGCTCACTTTTATTTGAGCTATTTATTACTTTGGAACAGTCACAAACACTTTATGCAAGCTTTAATTCGTGATCAAAGCGCTAATAGGCCGATAATAGAAATAGGCTGAAAAGGGTATAGTTCTCCTACCTATTTGTATCGCTGTGAGAAGCGATTGACCAAGTCGCTAGCAGCTAGCGAATCGTGATCGCTCACGATTGGTTGAAGCGTTCAACCGGCAAAGATTCGTTCGGCGATGTGTAAGTGATTTCTGATCTTTAAAATGGACCCTTGTTTTTCACCCGTGCCCTCTTGGATTTCTTCCACGCGAATTGCAAATGGGATAATCTTCTTCTAGGCATTCATGTTAAAAATCCAAATTCAAAATTGTTCAAAAATCCCAGCCTTTTTTTGATGGTTTAATTCGAAAAAAACAATCCAATGAAAACTTAAAAATATAAAATTATAGTTCTGCATCATGTTATTTTTCTCTCCGTAACGTTCTGTAAGAATTCCGCTTATTGGACACACTCCAATCGACAGAATTAGGTTCCATTCTTAAAAGCCAGGAGCATCCATGGAATTAAAGAACACAGAGAGATTCAATGGAGGCGCTTGGTTTCTTTGAATGTTTGCTGTGTTTAGTGCTTGCCAGATGTACAATAAAATTTAATTTTGTCAATTTTAAAAAAAACTTTCTAGATGTAGAGTTTTACAATGATTACGATTGATATTTGATTTATAATACTGAATGAATTTTCTACGATCTTCAAATAAAATTGACAGTAGACATGAATTGAACCCTCCAAATAATTTTGACACCATTCCTTATCGGTCAGTTAATCCCACGATTAGATAAATCAAACTTTCAACACTTCACTGTTCCTCTCCACAGAACGTCAACTGTGATAACAAAACGCCTGCAACACAGTTGCGGAACATCTGTCGAATTCCTAACATAATCGTTTCCAACACTCACCTCGTACGTAAACGTGCTCGCCGCACTCAACACCGGCATGTGACTGAGAAAAATCCGGATGTACCGATCCGAAACGTCCACCCCGGTGTCGTCCACCATCCTCGGATCGTGCAGCGGCCGTTCGTGCGTTATCTTGTTGATGTTGTAGATGGTCACATTGTCGTTCACGATCCACGCCGGTTTCTCGCTGAAATACTGCCGAAATCGTCGCACCACCGATTCCTTGACCTCTTCGCCGGCTTCCCCACCGATGTCGTTATCCCCAGGGATGTAGATTGTCTTTGCCGTTGGGTGCGTCGGGAAGATGGACCCAAAGCGTTCGTAGTACTCTTTGAAGTTCAGCTCGTTCGAGGTGTTGCCCTCGTCCATGAGGTCCCCGAGGAAGCAGATTACGTCCGGTCGGACGTGGTCGACCACTTCCCGGTAGTACCAAGCTAGGTAGCGATCGGAGTCATAGTTGGCTAGTCCGCGATACAGCCGCCGACCGGTGTTCTCACCCAGGATTTGCGGATCTCCAACGAGAAGTATCCGGAGACAGTTTGCTAAAAGAATCGAATTTGGCCTTAGTGTTGTCTCCAGTCATTTACGTAACGTGGCACAGCTTACCATCCTTGCAGTTGATGCTTGACCATTTGAACTTTTGCAGCACGTAGATGAACACCTCGTTGTACAGTATGAGAATGATAAGTACGATGCAGTAGATTCGCCACACCGGGTGCAACCTGGAATGATTAGCCATGGTTAAAAGAGCTAAGTCAAACCCATCGACCTGCTACGATGACCACGGCCACCTACCGCATGAACCGCTTTCTCATTCTGGTAAGCGAAATTCGGGCCATTTTTCGTAGCTGAAACCTCGCAGCTCTAAACTCATATTTCACAATCGATTCGCTAGAAATCGAATTTCGATCAGCAGACGCGAAAGGTCAATCGCTCGTGGCTTCCGTTACATAGCTCTCCGTCCACGACGCGTTCCGCGCGATATAAGTACACCGCACTTAGCACACCACCTAAGTCGGCTGACCCGACCACCCCAAAAAATTGTAAATAAACAAGACCGATGACAATCAATGCACTGACCGAATGACTGAACCGTGGCTGGTTGACGACCAGACAGACCGTCAAGAGAAGGGGAGTGCTGCAGCTGATTACCAAGACATGCGCACGTGGTGACTTTGTGTTGGACGGTGTACAACGAACGATGAGGGGGATTTATGCTACCGCACGGCAGTAAAACGACTCGTGGAGGTATGCTTATGCTGCGGGAGCTGATTGTGAGCTACCTACAGCCGTCAATGAGAGTTGTGATATAACCAATACTAAGCCAGAAAAGTGAGTGAATAATGTTTAGAATGGCAGGTAAAAATCTCGCAATATTGTATAAATAAATTAAAATTCACGTGTTAGGATATGAGAAAACTATATTCGATAACATCATACACAGCATCGATTACAATCTGCCTTCTTCTACACTGGTACACCTATCCATGTAATCCTATTAGGCCAGTGTCTCCGTTGAAAATCGCTGATATACAGTTTCATGGAGGCGCAAGGTATTTTAGAGGTTTAAAGCGTCATCCAAATTGCTGTGGATCTTCTTGATTAATTTACAGTCGACTCTCTGGCTGTCGATCTTCTCGATATCAATATTGATCCATCTACCGATGAATTCTTCAGTCCCTTCAATCTGCATACTCCAATCATAGACTATGGTCGTACCGCTCCTCCGTCACGAGATATTGAAAAACGAACCTCGCATACGTGATCAGGAACCAAACTAATATGATTAGATATATTAAAAAAGAGATTTAAATGTTTTTCCCTTTCTGTTGAACATGAGAAGGTCCTTACTTATCCACAATTCTTTTTTTGATTTTTGCTTTTTCTCAAACATGCAAAGTTATTTGAAAAATCTAAGTGTTTTGTAATCAGAAATTCCGTAATATATAGAATTATTTTAAACCTGAGCTTTTCTTTTAAAATAAAATAAAAAAGAGATTGAAAAAGAGATTGATATTGTTTCTGAGTTTCATATTTTAGTGATTTTTGAGAAGATTATTTATATTGATTTTTGTGAATTGTTGCATGCTCTTAAACATAAAATTTTCAAAAAAGTTTTTTGTTTTTGCCCATCGCAATGCGCATGCGCATTGCCCATCGCAAGCCTTAGTTTTGAACAAATACCGACTCTCTGGTTGTCAATATCCAAGGGACCGTCGAGGAAGAGAATCATCAGTTTACAGAACGATGCAAAAGGAAGACTCGATTGAAATTTTTTTTCTTGATACCCAGCTATGGGAGAGAATCATGGCAACGCCCAGCAAACAAAAACAAACTTATGTCAAACGCCCTTCAAAGCTTCGTTTCGCGAAGAAAAATGTCTATGCAAGCCATGAGAAAGTGAAATTATTGACAACCGGATGAAATTTTAAAAGCAAACAGAATCCAAGGGACCGTCGAGGAAGAGATCCTTCAAGCAATAGAAAATATCGAGGAATGAAGAGAATTGGAGCATAGACTAATTAAAGACTACACACTCGGAACAAAAAATTTCAAAAATTATGACTCATAAGCTGTGAACCGCGGGTACCACGTTGAACCACGCATCGGCTTGCCCCTCGTATGACAGAACGACATGGCAGCGCTGGTTTTTTCGATTTCGTTTTGTGCTGATTTACGCGCGCATCTTGTTTGTTTTTGTTTTTCTTAGCAATCAAGGCAGCAGGCTGCAAACAAGTCAATCAGCTGTGCAGGGATTTTTGTTTTGCGAAACAAGCGTGTTTGGTTTGTAAGGTAATGTTTAGCTTTTAAAATAAATGCTTATTTTATTCGGTTTATCATTTGTGTTCTCTTTTCCAGATGATTGCTGTTTACTCATCATTCCTCGCAAGCCAAATCTGTTCAATACGAACGGCTCGATCGTCCGCGACCTCGCCGCCGGATGATTGAATCACCTCGAACCTAGTCAACTCGATGGTAACGATTGCCTTCCGGAGTTTTGGGCCCGAAAGAGCGTGTTAGGCATTTCGACGCTGCACATTATCCGTGCCAACAAGTTCATCGGTGAGGGTGTCGACTTCGGCGGGCCAACATTTTGGTCATCGGAGGCCACTCCGGCAATACCATTATCCCAGTGAACCCCAGAGCTTCCCCAGGACAAGATTGCCGCCCTGACGGCACGCATTCAAGAGGTCCTCAAGGCCAAGGCCGGTGCCGGATCGGCTACGTTCACGACGGCCTACGCCGCAGCCCGTTTTGCCCTCGCCGAACCTTGGTCTGCCCAAGGTGAACGCCTACGAGCTAGAGCTGCTAAAGAAGGACATTCCGGAGCTGAAACAATTGGGTACTAAAGCCCTATGTCAATTTTTATGTACAACGGTAAAAAACACGATTAAAAACCATTTCTAATCACTTTTTTTCATTTTAACGGAAAAATTTTTTTTGACAAGACAACATTTTTTCGATGGATCACTATGGTCCCCTTGGAACGAGCTGTCAAGTAGGAGCTTTTCTGTCAAGAAGGACCGCGCGGTTAATTTTTCAAAATTGATTTAAAAATCCATTTTCAACTCTTTGTGGTCGTACAAAGGGTCATTGTACTCAGAAAAGTAAGCTTTATCGCTGTAAACAATAATATCAGCAATCTAAGCTTCATTTTAGGACCCAATTATCCGGAAGGGCAAGGAGTCTGTCAAGAAGAACTTTGTGAACAAAAAAAGTGAATTTCGATCATGTTGAAAAAAATAGTAACCAACCATTGTAAATAAACTTTCAAGTGCATGATAAAAATATCGGCGTTTTTGTTTTCTTTGTACTAAAGTAAAAGAAGGGTTTTTCCCATGACACATTAAGAGGATTCTTGGACTTAGCGACTTCGGCGGGTTTCGGTTCCGGGACGAAGCGGGCTTCCTTTTTGGGGGCTTTCTTCCTGCTGACCTCCGCGTACAGCTCACCTATATCGGCGACGGCGAAAGAGGTGCTCGGGGCGGTTTGTTGGTGATGCTGGTTCGGGACAAATTTTTGTTTGACGACGTTATCGCTGGGGTTAGGAATGCCACAAGTTGACAGTTCAGAGCAAAGATCTTGGCTGTTTTGAGGTTTTTGAAGTAGGTGCAATTCGTCGAGGCCAAGATGGCGTCTGCAAGGACATTCATTCCTTTCAGAGTGACAATTCCGGGTTGGAGGAGGACGGTTTTGCCCTGCCGGTATTAACCGGAGGCGGCCCGCGCCGGCTTTGCTTGGCAAACCCGACGGTGCTCACGTGATCGTTCTCGGAGAAGAAGATTATCAACATTCCGCAATGATCTCGATCGAGAGCCGCTTCTTGTCTAGAATCGACCACCCTCGGGATCTCGTTCGGGATCCCCTTCAGACGATGGTTCACTCTACTAATCACCGTCCTCTTCCGGAAACTGGTTCCGTTTAATTCAAAACAAAAACCCAAACCCAAACAATAACATTGCGCAAAATGTCATGTCAAAGTCAGAGCTGCCAGTTGTTGACATTTCGATCTGTCATTTTTGACAGTGAACCGGCCCTGTCGAGGGGTCATAAAAAGGTTGAGTCATGGTTCAGAGCCCACTGAGTAGTCTTTTATTAGTCTATGGTACGACCCCATTCATTTTTAAACATGTTGATGGTTTGGAATTTTGATGTCAAAGCAATTTTTATGTAAAACCATCGATGACGTCTTCAGAATTTCGAAAAAACGTCTTTTTATCAAAAAATACAAAAATAGTTTGAAAAATTTTGCCATGTTTCTTTACTCGACATTTTTTTTTTTTGAATCTGCAATAGCTCAGAACGGTCATCGCAAAATATCGCAATTCAGCGAAAAAAAGATTTGAAAAAGTTGTTCGTCGTGGTCCTCGTTGATCATGGCCGTTCAAGGCAGCCCACGACAGACAAGATCGAAAGTGTCCGGGGCAACTGCATGCTATGTGAGTAACTGTTAGCGGAGAATTACCCAATAAAACAAATTATCCAAAAATGTTACAAAATATACTTCCATCAATCATTCCTAACTAATTATATTTCCGGTAGAAAAAAAAAATCATTCTATTTGAAACCTAAATATTTACATCGGGACCGTGGTGTAAGGGTAAGCGTGGTTACCTTTCACCCAGTCGGCTTGGGTTCGACCCCAGACGGTCCCGGTGGCATTTTTCGAGACGAGATTTGTCTGACCACGCCTTCCGTCGGACGGGGAAGTAAATGTTGGGCCCGGTCTAACCTCGAGGGTTAGGTCGATAGCTCAATCCATGTGTAGGTGTCGTCTCCCTGGGTTCTGCCTCGGTGGAGTCGCTGGTAGGCAGTTGGACTAACTATCCAAAGGTCGTCAGTTCGAATCCCGGGGTGGATGGAAGCTTAGGTGTAAAAAGTAGGGTTTGCCTCAACACCCAAGCCTTCGGACACCTAATTTCGAGTAGAGGAATCTCGCAAACAATCAAACCTTCGGACACCACGTTTCGAGTAGGAATCTCGCAATCGAGAACGACAAGGCAATGCTGTTGAGCGATTAATTTTTATTTTTCTCGACGTAGTAAAACTGACTACGTCAATCAGTCAATTCAAGCACGGAATGATTAATTAATGTTAAGATTTACACACTCAAAAAATTCTAATTCCAGGCTACAATCGATATAAAAAATACAATTTCAGCAATTAAAAAAAAATATTTTAAAAATAATAATTAATGAATTAACCTTATGTACTAAGATTTCATTTCATGAAAAAATAAATATATTTTTGAATTCAGCTGCCAAAATTACCCTAATATGACATATTTGGTAGGATATCTATCATTTTTTTTAATTTTGTCGTTCCTTTGTTCGGAGAGGATCCACTGAGCATCGGTGAACAAGTTCAGAAATTGTATGCCCTTTCCGATGGCACACATGGAGACTTACGGAACATGGACCTTATCGTATACCGGTGGATTTTCCGACGACCTTATTCCAGGTTGGTACGAAATTTCAACCAAAAATCAAGTGAGCCATTTTTTTATTGGATTTAGGATTAGTATTTTGGGATGGGGCAAATGAAAAGTTCGACTTACTTGAAGAAAATTCAGGGGGAGGAAGTCTGTAATCTAATCTAATCTAATCTAATCTAACACAAACGCAGCCAGTCCGATGAAAGCATGCTGGAAAGTCTTGTGATTAGATTACGCCCCAAGCACTTTTCTTGTCATTATTAATAATTGCAGTACATCCGAGAACACCCGAAAATGCAATGCAAAATTAAAGCGGCCAGCTCAGGAGGAGGAAGTCTGTAATCCCGAAAATCTCTGAACGAAATATTTGAACAAACCCTAACCCAGCACTGGCTCTAAGATTAGGCGACTTCGACTCCAGCTTATTAGAATTTGCCGATTCCGACTCCACAGCTCCAGCTTTATTGAATAACTTTAAGATACCATGCGTCCCCATAATTTAGTCCATTGTTCAATTGTATTTCAAAGGAGACGCATGGTTATTGATAAATCTTTAACTAGTAAAGTACTACCCGTCTCCATAAACTAATGTTGACGAAAAAAATTATGTGATATTTAAAAAAAGGAAAGTAAAATAAACGCAAATCTTTTATGTCTGTTGTGTATTTACCAATAATCATGTATTTCATTCTTACTATTTACTCAGTATCATTCCTTTTTCTTTATTTTCAATTAACAGTAACAATCATTTTTTTTTAATTTTGCCTGAAAATCCTCCTGTCGACGATGCTTGTACGATCCTATATCAAATAGTGGGAGGTACGCTTAGGTTGTTTGTTGGGTTTTGTTGTAACGCAAAATATCCTGACTTTGCTTCGTTTTGCTCTCGCGGAACTGTGCATATTCACACACACATTTAGGGGTTTGTTTTGTTTTAGGTTATGTAATTGATATCTGTCCCTTACTTAGTAATATTAGTAATATGAGAGTCAGAGAGTGACGAGACTATGAACTACGCGCGCTCAAAATGTGGTATGTGCTCAGTTTTTGTTTCTTTAGCTTCCACCGTCTTTGGGATTTACTGCGGGTGACGGAACTTCTTGCCGGCGAACTTGGCACCGCTGCCGAGCTCCTCCTCAATGCGCAGAATCTGGTTGTACTTGGCCAGACGCTCCGATCGGCACGGAGCTCCGGTCTTGATCTGGCCAGTGCTCAGACCGACGACGAGATCGGCGATGAAGGTGTCCTCGGTTTCACCGGAGCGATGCGACACCATGGTTCCCCAGCCGTTCTTCTTGGCCAGCAGATGGGCGTTGATGGACTCGGTCACGGAACCGATCTGGTTGACCTTCAGTAGCAGGCAGTTGCAGGCCTTCTTCTCGACGGCAGTCGCGATACGCTTCGGGTTGGTCACAGTCAAATCGTCACCGACGATCTGGATCGTGGTGTTGGCGGTGATCTTCGCCCAGGCGTCCCAGTGGTCCTGGTCGAAGGGATCCTCAATGCTGACGATCGGGAAGTCCTTGATGAAGCCCTGGTACATTTCCTCGAGGGAGTCCGGCGACAGCCAGGCGCTCTTGTCCGACTTGGGGTTCTTGAAGTCCAGATCGTACTTGCCGTCCTTGTGGAACTCGGACGCAGCGACGTCCATACCGATCTCGACCTTTCCGGTGTAACCGGCCTTGGCGATGGCATCCTGGATCAGGTTCAGCGCTTCCTTGTTCTCCAGAATGTTGGGCGCAAAGCCACCCTCATCACCAACGGCGGTCGCGTCCAGACCGAACTTGGCCTTGATGACGTTCTTCAGGTGGTGGTACACCTCCGTGCCGATCTTCATGGCTTCGGTGAAGGACGACGCACCGGTCGGCAGGATCATGAACTCCTGCATGGCCAGTTTGTTACCAGCGTGGCTGCCACCGTTGATCACGTTGAAGGCCGGCACCGGCAGGATGATGTCACCATTTCCGGACAGCTCAGCGATGTGCTTGTACAGCGGAATGCCCTTCTTGGCGGCACCAGCCTTGCACACGGCCAGCGAGACTCCCAGGATGGCGTTGGCACCGAGCTTCGACTTGTTCTCGGTTCCGTCCAACTTCAGCATCAGCTCATCGATCTGTCGAAAGGGAAAAACAAAAGCATCCAAGTTATTTAACCGATGTACCAATAAAAACAAGCGGCGAGCGCGCGCCACGCGGGTCAACGACTTCTTCCGAACTCGATTACCCAACGGCGCAAATTACAAAAATAACCATTCTTCCTGGGCACACAAATCGAACGCCGTGCCAACCGCGTAAAAATAGTAGCGCCGATCACGCCAACTCACCTCCTTCTGCTGGGTCACGCACAGTCCGGACGCCATGACGGCCGGCGCGATCGACTTGTTGATGTTCTCCACCGCCTTCAGGACGCCCTTGCCGTGCCAGTCGGCCTTGACTTCGTCGCGCAGCTCCAGCGCCTCGTGGACACCGGTGGAGGCGCCGGACGGGACCGCCGCGCGGAACAGACCCAGATCGGTGATCAGGTCGACCTCGACGGTGGGGTTGCCACGCGAGTCGAAGATCTGGCGGGCCTTAATACTCTTGAACGGCATTTTGGAGCTGCAGGAAAGGAAAGGGGGGAAAACCGGGGTTAATCGTCGGGTGACTTTGGGGTGATCGCCGAGGAAACCGTTTTCTTATCAGTGCTGTTTTTCGCTTTCGAACCTGTCTGACTATCAACTACGTCAAAGCACAAGAGTAAAAGTTTGATTAAAGGTGCTTACATAATTCCACGGATCATCGGAAGTCGGTGATGTTCAGGGTTGTTGTGTTATTTTTTTATTGGCTGGCTTATCGACGCTTCAGGATTGAAATTTGATGACGCCCAATGTTGATGGGATGACTTTCAACAAACAAGTCGTTGTTTCTTGGTGAGAAATAGTCTCAAAGCCTAAAACAATTGCCTAATCCTTTGAATATCTAACACACATCAGCTAAATTTAAAGTCACGATTCACAATTCATTGGTTATAAAATATAGTAGAGGGGAATGACCTGTAAACTTTAAAATCATTCGATTACATCATTATCATGTTATAAATCATTTGATAAGTAATGAAAAGACTTTTCAAACGAGTCGAAAATTTAGAAGATCTGGCAACTCTGTTTCAAGTTATGAACACTTAAATGTTAATGTAGCACTTTTTTATGCTGAATCTCACTTATATCAATGAATATTATGTCCGGATCAATCATCTGACCTATCGTTGAATAATTTATAGAAAACCCTTAAAAATTAGCCTCAAATATTGAAGATTTGGCAACCCTGTCTCATGTTATGACCACTTAAGTGATATTCTTAGCCGGATCTCACTTATCTGTATGAAAACAATGTCCGGATTAATAGTCCGACCAAACGTTGTTGTCAATTATGTCCTGATCTTATGTGTGACCCATTTTTGGTTATCACCAACCATATAGGTAAATTTAGTTTGTTTTATTTAAAGCTCAAAGTTAAAAAATTGTATAATAAGTTGAATTCAATTTTTTTTTTTCTATTTTACATCTTTATTGTCAAAATTAAACCAAAACCATATTAAAATTTACAGCGGAATAGATTTGGGAATTAAAAATCCTGGATTATGTTTTCGCTCATATTACGCCTAGTATTGTCCTTGTCATATATTGACATTTAAGCAAAACAACTTAAATAGGCCAAAGAAGATTTGTAGACAAGAAGTCTATCCAGCTCACGTGAGTCAATTGTTAGGGGAAGGTGGGGCAAGACGACCATATGGGGCAAGAGGAAAAATCGCTCGTACGGCAGTATTTTATACAGTTTTGGTTATTTCCAGTATTAGAATTGTTGCTAGCAATGCAATTAGCTGATTCTACTACCACACAACCGCCAAAACGACGTAAACGGCACTGGGCATAAGATTGTATGAAGTTTTTTTCAAAACCTTCGTTTTCTTATAATATTTGGAAAGTACAAAATAAGGCTTCGGGTTTGTTTTAAGGCTCATTTTATCAAAATGGTATTTTTCCTAGATCAGTAGTGTCCCTACCAATGACTTGCACCAATTATAAAGTATGATTTAACTTTTGGTTATTTTTGTTGAGAACTTTTAAAAAATCATGTTCAGGTGGGGCAAGTGTACCATACGGATTTTTGGTATGGAAAAAAAAACGAATTGCTGCAACAACATATTTTATTGTGAAATAAATACTTAAAAGTACCTAAAAACTGATAAACATTTGTTTAAAAAAAATTCCATGCAAAATAAAGTGATATCATGAAAATTTACTATTTATCATTTAAGTAATATTTTCCTTCGCAGAAACGATTAATTTTTTATTACAATATTATGTTTTAATCTAAAAATGGAAGAAACGTTTCAAATGCATTCTAATCTGATGTATCTAAGTGATAACAGTTCAATTGTTAACAAATTAACATGTTGTTTCATGCATTGTTCCTCTTGCCCCAACGGGTTGTTCGTCTTGCCCCACTAGTTGAGTAGAACGTACGGAAAATCAAAAATTTTAAAATCAATTTTTTACATTAAAAAACAAGATTTTTAAAAACTTGTTCTATAAAAGTCTCAGTCAAGACCTAGAATAAGATGATTATAAAAAATCCGACAGATTTTTTAACGTTTTTAATGGGTTATAACGAGCATTTTCTTAGCTTGTTACACTTGTCCACTTTCCCATACATTTAACATGAGCAGGATAGACTGCTTGTAGCCCACTTGCATTGTTTGGCTTGATTTGCATTGAAACATCAAAATTATTGAAGCGGCCAGACCTACTGCGTAAAGTTTTTCATAAAGAAGATCGTTGACTTGTCTGTGGTTGTTTATTTCATTAGTGACTTTAACCAAAAGGGGGTCATTCATGACCAAGAATTGACATGAGTTTCAGCATAAACATTTAAAAAAAAAAATGTTTTCAAAAAAATAACATTTCGTTTAATTTTTCCATAGTTGCGAAAATCATTAAATCCCCTCAAAATTTAACCTGTTGGGGTCTTTTAAATACTTGGAAAAAACTTCAAATTTCGTAAATCTTCAAGTTGTAACACAAAAAAAAATCACAGAAAAGTTATTTTCCCATATTTCTGTAATCTTTATCAACTACTTCTTCATCATGGTCACCTTAACGACTTCCATCGTTGTCATGATTTTTCTAAATTTTAAAAAGTAATGAAAATCGTCATAAATCAATAATTGTCAAACAGGAATGAAAAAATATATATAAATTTTGAGACGCATTTGATTAAGAGCAAAGATTCATTTTGGTGCAAAATTTCATTAAATTGAATTAAATACAAAGCATTCCAAAGTGATGATCAATTTTCTTTAAAAATGATAAACCGCTTCAAGTAGCTCCAACACTCTGTTCCCAAGTAGCATTTGGCAACATTTTGACTAAGTCCAGTTTTTATTTTGTTTTGCTGTAGAAACATAATATTGTCATTTTACACCCTTACCAAAAATCATGATTCTTTGAGTTCCAAATCCCACTTTTTATACGAATTTTTCAGTTCAACCCATATAACCATTTTTATGGTTGTAGTACCTGAACTCAAAAAATCGTATGAAAGGTGGGATTTGGAACTCAAAAAGTCATGATTTTTGGTAAGGGTGTAGCAACAATTAGGTTTTACAGCGTGACGTCACGAGCGCACACGCACACACATTTTTACTGAGACACACGGGCAAAAAATGTAAACAGTGCAGCCAAGCTGTCAAATTTCTAACCTAAAAACCGAGTCGGCGTAAAACCTAATACGTTGCAATGTTGCAAACCTTTCGAATTGAAAACAACTTTGCAACAATCCATTTTGTTTTGTAATCGAAAAATATTCAATAGAGCTTTATGACGTTTCGCGTACACACACTAGCGCACCATTTGATTTTGCTGGGCGGACAAAATTTAACCTCAATCTTTTTCGTGTACGTACACGCAATACATGCGCACGTAGATAACTCTATTGTTGCAACATGTGACTTAGCCCGATTTGTGTGCTACGAATAATATTGAAATCAAAAATCCTTAGATACGGTTCAGCCCAACCACTTATCCTTAAATCAATTCATCCGTAGCTCAGTGGTAGAAGCAAGGAGAGAAAATCTGCAGGTACCAGTCCAGAATCCCGACAGGGGCACTTAAGTTTTTTTTTGTTTCGCGCAAATTAAAGACAACATAATGGCAACATCATGACAACACAACAAACTACTTTACCGACATATTGAGACAAACAAATAGTTTCTGGAACTTTGTCGTAACAAAGTTGGAACAAGCTGCTAAATGTTGCCAACACAAAATTTTCGTGCGCTTTTTAGGGCACCACGAGTGTTCTAACTATGTTGAGATAGCACATTTTGGGTGTTACGAAATAGTTGCATTTAAGGATCCGCAACAAAAAATGTTTCTTGGGGTTAGGTATTCAAATTAATCTTATTGTTAATAACTGAATTATTAACAAATCTAACCGCAATGAAATTAAACTGTTTGTGTTCAATTTTCGAAACATATGACCTTTATGACTTAGATACTGGTAAAATTTTAGTTTTGGCAAGAGATTTTGGAGCAATTTTATGCTCTGTGAAACATTACAGACCGATACAGTGTTTCAGAATGGTTGAAAATCGGATGAAAATGTTTTACCAGAATCTGGCCGTCGCAAATATGACACCAACAGAAAAAAAACGAAAATGTCATAAATACTAAACTTTACAACTGCAATAGCAACTGTTGTTCGATGAATTAACTTTGACCCCATGAAACAAGATATAATAAATGATTTTGGTAAATAAACAATCAGTCCCAATACTGATCAAATGATAATTTCTGTAAAAAAAAGTCCACAAATCTCTTTTTTTAAGGACGTAACTTTTCTTGGTCGTACAAAATGTTATAGCGCTCAGAAAAATGATCTTTATTGTTGAGTTGTGATAAAATCAGCAATGTGAACCCAATTCTCCAAATTGAATAAATGTTTCTATCAAATACTTCAAAATAAGTAACAATCCTAGAATTTCCATAGCTATTTTAAGTAAATTCTTTATTTTTAATAGTTAATTATGATAATGATAATCTAATCTACGCTAAAATCGTTTCCATATCAAGGTTATTAATGTGCTCAGATATTAGGTCGAGGGCACGCGCTGTCAGCATGCCCCATGAGTGACTTCCCCAAGGTCACTAAATAATACTTCCTTTTTCACTTTCTCTGCTCTCTTTTATCGCTCCAGAACAGACCATGGAGAGAAGTGTTACATGACTTTCATTTTCGTTCGGAAAAGAGCAAAATATGCGTTGTTTTACCAAAACCATAATGCTTGATGTTGGGGATAATCGGAAGAAAAGTGAAAATTGGAGGATACGCCCGTCAATGTCAAGGTTTTATTTTTTTTACTTATTTTTAGCACAGTTTAGTGTGAAACGAAGGAGACATTTCACAAAACATGCAAAAAATATTTGCAAAGCGCGTGACTGAGACGTAACGAAATTAAATTCGCAAGTGAACGAATAATCGTGTTTATCACTTTTGAGCAATCTCTGACCAAAAAATAAGAGAATTTCACTTTCGCTATAAGTCAACCCCTTGAATTCCAGCTTAATCTTTGCTAATGGTAAAATTATCACATCCCACCTCACATTTTTCCTAAATGAATAAATTGCCCCACACACCTCTTCCAAACGGAAAAGAGTACAAAAAAAACCACACGACCTCTACAGTACCGGTGGAGGTCAACGTTGGAGCGAGCTCACAGTTAATCCTATCAGAATTTGGAAACGCGAGATCGAGTCCCGGTCTTTGACCTGCGTTTTTTGCTTTCGCACGCTGCACAAAAATTGCATCCAAGCTGGCTTCTCTTATGTAATCGCCGGGAATGGTCTCCAAAAAAGGGTCCACCATTTTTCTTGCTGATATCGACGGCCTACTCTGATGGAAAAGTACCGATTTTCAAGTGTTAGGGCGTGAAAGTTGAATTGAAGTGACTTCTTATATCGATTATTTACGTAGTTTGTGGAAAAGTAGTTTAGTTATGCTATAAAAAACTTTATAATCTATTTGTGCACTTTCTAACTAACAATACTAAGCCCAATTTGTGACACTACGTGTAAGTCACTGCTGACTATGCCTCACTTGTAATCTCACTGATTCCAATCAAGTGAAATTATCACCAGATTTCGCAACAAAATAGTCACATCTACTGATAAGAAAACTTTCAACCGCTAAGATCCTTTACTAAACAACAATAAATGCCACAAAAAAAATGTTTGTAAAACACTTACTTTGCTTTCTAGTGAAGTTAGAAAGGGGAGTAGTATCTCACTAAGGGACCGAACCACAACGCAATACTTGACGGTACGAGCTCACTGGATAAACTGAGCTCGGCTGAAAAATTTTCGCTCGCCGAGGCCCTGCGCGATGCCGCGATGACCTTGGCAGAGGTGAGCCAGGGTTGGACTATCGCGCCGCGATCAAAATGCCGGCTCACCGCGAGCCGCGTTTGACGGTTCTCGCGAGACGCCAACGTGAGCTGTGAGCGCGAGAGTTCGCGAGAATCAAAGTGAGCGGTGACTGGTTAGCCGAAAGTGTGACTTGTTCAAGTTGGTCGTTGGTTGCGCCACAGAGAAGGAGGATTGCGTGAAAATTGCGCGTGGAGTTGGTGAGAAGTTATGGGTGGAGTACGTGATCGCGTGGTAGTTTTCGAATGATGAAATATATGGTCAGGGTTGAACATTCCTAACTTTGTTTTGTGTTTATGAATCAACCCGTGGTTGGTCACTTTTTCGTTTAACACTTTTTAGTTTGTACGGTTTGTACCCTGTTGGTTGGTCAAAGTCAAACTATAATGTGACGAACTGTCACTTTTTACACGGCGCTCACTCACACTATCAAAACAAACGTTTGGTAGGGTGCGTTATCTCCATGTAGAAGAGGTGTCAAACTAAAAAGTGACCCCGTTTGTTTGACAACAGTTGGTGTCTGTGATACTTTAGAGATTGAATAACTAATGAAATATTATTTAGCAAGAAAAATAGTTTATAACTGCGCAGTCCACAACTCGTCTGCTTCACTCGTTTTGGCGTTATGCTGTGGGCAACATCAACTCGGTAGCATACATTCGATTGGGGGATGAATCACAACACGCATAGGGTGACCGTGACACAGTGTCAAACCATCGGGGTTTGAGTGTAGGGTAGAGTAGTTATCAATGAGACACTTTTGGTTTTTAAACTTCAATGATTTTTGTATTTTTTTCATCAGCATGTTTTGAATAGCTTTTTGTTGCATTTTCTTTGTTTTAATTTGTTCTAACATTGACCAAAATATGAAATCGATCTGACGTCTACAGCAAGAGTTATTCAACTGTCTCATTGTAGACGCACTTGGAAGGAACAATGAGACAGCTGGGGAACAATGAGACACTCTACGAAAATCAATATTTTTCTAGCTAAACATCATGTTCTTGTGTTGATTCATTGCAGGTGACTTGTCTTGGACATTTTAAAGCAATTTTGCCAACTTGAAACTTTAATTAACAAAAGTTATACTAAAAAGAAATTAAATTTTGTAAAATCCATTTATTTATACCAAATAACTGTATATTTTTGGTTAAATGAAGTTCAAACTCAATAAATATGCCAAAAATCACTTCCAATTCATGTTTTGAAAGATTTTAATAGATTTTGAAAAGTTTAATGAAGAAAAACCAAAGTGTCTCATAGTTACCCATGGACCGAAAAGAGCGGGGAACAATGAGACAGCCCTGGATTCTGGGTATATTCTAAATTTTGGTCAAACCTAATAAAAGGACATTGTAGCCCAACTCATGCCCTGTGAAATGACGAAAGAAATTTCGAGAAATATTAGTTTTTGTGTTAATGGCAGCCTTTGAGTGAAAATGTAGATACACCTTTCCCCCAAATATGAGCCTGATTGGTTGAAACTGCGTCTTGTGAGAGCCATTTTATCATTGTTCCCCGTGTCTCATTGATGACTACTCTACCCTATTTCAAGCAAACCATTAATTTAGAATACGTACACCAGAGAATGACATTTTGAAATGCATTTTTGGGTTATTTGGATATTTAATTTTAAATTAATTTTTTTATCGATTCCAGGCTACTAATATTTTGAAGAGTTTATTTAAAAATCTTGGTTTTCACTTGATTTTTTTTTGTATACAGGTTGGTAAAATTGTAGGTCAGTTGGTGGAAATATCTGCGTTTTTGAACATTTATCTCAAAATGCCTGGTCCAATTTTCATTCTTTTGATTTCATTTTACAGCTTTTTAGTTGTACTAAACGGTTATTTTTCGGATTGATTTTTTTTTATTAAGTTAAGTTTTTTTTGAACTGCTGAAAGATTACCCATTTGTAGCGTTGCAATGCCATACTCTACTTCTTATATAAGAAGTAGAGTATTGGTGTCATTAAAATCCATTTTTACATTGGATTTTCTTAGTACAAATTTTGATTTAATATTTAAAAAAAAGTCATATTTGCTTTTTTTGTGCAAATTTCACCTAAAGTCTCTATTAAAAAAAGTCGAGTACAAAAATCTTAAATTTTCTGTTTTTTGTCAAGTATCTCAAAATGATTTTTTTCAACCTGAATTTTTAATTAATTTTTTGAAAGGCTGATTTAAGCCGTTGCAAATATTTTTTGACATTTTTGTCCCTTGACTCTGGCCAAAGTCGAGGGAGGGGAGGGGGGGGGGGTAGGAGGGGGGAAGGGGGGCACAAGCCACGATAAAAACATTTGAATGAAAAAAGTGTTTTGAAATGCAATTTTTTACCTGCCATGTTGTTTTGCAATTATTAGTTTTAAAAATATTTAAGTATTGATATTTATTTTTTCACCGAAAAAAAAATTGCTGAACAACGGACTCTTACAAACATTTAAAGTATTTTTCAACGAACTAAAACATGTTGAAAGTGATAACAAACACAGGGGATTAAATTTTTAATGTTTTTAGCTGATTGCACTCAAAATTTCGTGAATGTTTTGAAGTTTTTTGATAAAACCATTTTTTTGCCCACTGATTTTTCTTTGCTCAAAAAGGTAAAATGTTTGGGTAAAAAACAATTTCACATGATTTTACACGTAACGTTACATGTTCGGATTGACTCAAATTACACGGATTCCACGCCCTTCCAAGCTGTGGTATTATATGGTATCTTTTTGGCTGAGTCAGGTAAATCACTGAGTTAGTTAGTCAAAGGTCCCTGGTTCGATTCCTGCAGACAGCACTTTTTAACGGCGTGACTGGAGCAAAATATTATAAACCGAGATACCCCATTGGAGATTTATGCGTAGAAAGTTGTGTTTTACCGACCTGAATCAGAATATGTTTAACTTAAAAATGTTATCGGTGTAAATCACGATTTCAAGTTTTTTAAGGTTTTCGATTTTTGGTACCTGGCCTTATAGGTGGATCGATCCTTGAAAAATATTTGTTATAACCGAATTGTAGAGATATTTCTTACCTTTTTAATCCTTTTTAGGGTTTGTAAACCCGTTTTTATTGTCAAAAGGTAATCGAATTTAAAGACAACCATATTTAGGCTGAGTTTTAGTGACAAGCATGGCCCAGAGGTTCAAGGTCAAAGAAGTTCGCTTGAAAAATGGATGATTTCAAAGTGGAATATCTTTTCTGTTTAGGCCAGTTAAACACAACATATTATGTATAAATTACAATATTTTGCTCCAGCCACGCAATTTTTTTGTATTATTTTTTTTTTTTTTTTGTTTTGACGGATGAACTTTATATCCGATATAAACTCGAGGTCATTATTCTCTCTGCCATTGCGAGCTGTGTTCTCTGTGTCTGGCCCTTTTGGCCGTTCATGAAATATTTTTTAAGTTTATGTCAACCACGACCATCTAAGTGATTTTTATATACTTTTTTGGAGTCGGCTCTAAAACAAATTAGATGACAAATTAGATGAATATTAATAATTGTTGGTAAATAGTGAGGAAGGCATCAACCACAAAGGTGGATTAAGTGAGTGTTTTCAATATTAATATTATTATTTATAATTAATTTAAAATATATTTTGTTTGAATTTGATTTTTTGCAATTCAATTATAATAATTTTCGGAATCAATTTTTTATTGAAAAAAATACACCAATAACGGCCGGGACCCGTGGTTAGGGGTAAGCGTAGTTGGCTTGGGTTCGATCCCAAACGGTCCCGGTGGCATTTTTCGAGACGATATTTGTCTGACCACGCCTTCCGTTGGACGGGGAAGAAAAATGTTGGCCCCGGTCTAACCTAGAGGGTTAGGTCGTTAGCTCAATCCAGGTGTTGGTGTCGTCTCCCTGGGTCCTGCCTCGGTGGAGTCGCTTGCAGGCAGTTGGACTAACAATCCAAAGGTCGTCAGTTCGAATCCTGGAGTGGATGGAAGGTAAGTGTAAAAAGAGGTTTACAATTGCCTCAACAATCAAGCCTTCGGACACCAAGTTTCGAGTAGGAATCTCGCAATTGAGAACGCCAAGGCAAATGCTGTAGAGCGTACAATTTGATTTGCTTGGATTTTTGTATGTAAGGAGGGCAAAAATTCTTATTCCAAGGAGACGCGTGGTCAAAAGGTAGTTTAATGGAAACGCATGGTTATAGAGTGTGGAGAAGCATGTTGAATTTTGTCGCAATCCATCCAGTGATGATTTGACTTTTTGAAAAGTTATCGAAAATCGATCCATTTCACGAAGACAGAGACAGTTGAAGGCGATAAAGCTTTGTAACTTCCCGAATTGGTCTCTGCAATTCTCTCACCGTTTAGTAGAAGTTATCACGTCTCGCAGAGATTAACAACGCGCATGCCCAACACGAATCCGAAACTTAAATCCCACCGAATCAATCCGATCGACATTTCGTCGCTTCTGTGCTATCTTGTGACAAACGCCATTTTGGTCGAAAATGAGTTAATGATGGCGTTTCATTAAACTTAACAAACGCTACAAGATGCCATCACCCGATTTTTGAAATTCGTTTCCGTTTCCGGGATATCGTTGGGCACACTTGTGACATAGACCAGTTTCTCAACAAATTTTCTGTGCTATCTTGTGACACGTGCAGAGGCAAAAGCAAGCTATAAAACCGTATGGTACCAACAGATGTCACTACACATTTATGTCTAATTTTATAACGTGGTCACAAGAGAGCACAACATTTTTGATTTGAAAATGTACTACGTGTCACAAGTGTGTTCCTAAAGGGCTATTTGAATGTTGATGGAGTTTTGTATGGCGGTTGTCACAAGTGTGCCACCAATATTTTGATGGAGTTTTGTATGGCGGTTGTCACAAGTGTGCCACCAATATTTTGATGGAGATTTGTATGGCGGTTGTCACAAGTGTGCCACCAATATTTTGATGGAGTTTTGTATGGCGGTTGTCACAAGTGTGCCACCAATATTTTGATGGAGATTTGTATGGCGGTTGTCACAAGTGTGCCACCAATATTTTGATGGCGATTTGTATGGCGGTTGTCACAAGTGTGCCACCAATATTTTGATGGCGATTTGTATGGCGATTGTCACAAGTGTGCCACCAATATTTTGATGGAGTTTTGTATGGCGGTTGTCACAAGTGTGCCACCAATATTTTGATGGAGTTTTGTATGGCGGTTGTCACAAGTGTGCCACCAATATTTTGATGGAGATTTGTATGGCGGTTGTCACAAGTGTGCCACCAATATTTTGATGGCGATTTGTATGGCGGTTGTCACAAGTGTGCCACCAATATTTTGATGGAGTTTTGTATGGCGGTTGTCACAAGTGTGCCACCAATATTTTGATGGCGATTTGTATGGCGATTGTCACAAGTGTGCCACCAATATTTTGATGGAGTTTTGTATGGCGGTTGTCACAAGTGTGCCACCAATATTTTGATGGAGTTTTGTATGGCGGTTGTCACAAGTGTGCCACCAATATTTTGATGGCGATTTGTATGGCGATTGTCACAAGTGTGCCACCAATATTTTGATGGAGTTTTGTATGGCGATTGTCACAAGTGTGCCACCAATATTTTGATGGAGTTTTGTATGGCGGTTGTCACAAGTGTGCCACCAATATTTTGATGGAGTTTTGTATGGCGGTTGTCACAAGTGTGCCACCAATATTTTGATGGCGATTTGTATGGCGATTGTCACAAGTGTGCCACCAATATTTTGATGGAGTTTTGTATGGCGGTTGTCACAAGTGTGCCACCAATATTTTGATGGCGATTTGTATGGCGATTGTCACAAGTGTGCCACCAATATTTTGATGGAGTTTTGTATGGCGGTTGTCACAAGTGTGCCACCAATATTTTGATGGAGTTTTGTATGGCGGTTGTCACAAGTGTGCCACCAATATTTTGATGGAGATTTGTATGGCGGTTGTCACAAGTGTGCCACCAATATTTTGATGGCGATTTGTATGGCGGTTGTCACAAGTGTGCCACCAATATTTTGATGGAGATTTGTATGGCGGTTGTCACAAGTGTGCCACCAATATTTTGATGGAGATTTGTATGGCGGTTGTCACAAGTGTGCCACCAGTATTTTGATGGCGATTTGTATGGCGGTTGTCACAAGTGTGCCACCAATATTTTGATGGCGATTTGTATGGCGATTGTCACAAGTGTGCCACCAATATTTTGATGGAGATTTGTATGGCGGTTGTCACAAGTGTGCCACCAATATTTTGATGAAGATTTGTATGGCGGTTGTCACAAGTGTGCCACCAATATTTTGATGGCGATTTGTATGGCGATTGTCACAAGTGTGCCACCAATATTTTAATGGAGTTTTGTATGGCGGTTGTCACAAGTGTGCCACCAATATTTTGATGGCGATTTGTATGGCGATTGTCACAAGTGTGCCACCAATATTTTGATGGAGATTTGTATGGCGGTTGTCACAAGTGTGCCACCAATATTTTGATGAAGATTTGTATGGCGGTTGTCACAAGTGTGCCACCAATATTTTGATGGAGTTTTGTATGGCGGTTGTCACAAGTGTGCCACCAATATTTTGATGGAGTTTTGTATGGCGGTTGTCACAAGTGTGCCACCAATATTTTGATGGAGTTTTGTATGGCGGTTGTCACAAGTGTGCCACCAATATTTTGATGGAGTTTTGTATGGTGGTTGTTACAAGTGTGCCACCAATATTTTGATGGAGTTTTGTATGGCGGTTGTCACAAGTGTGCCACCAATATTTTGATGGAGTTTTGTATGGCGGTTGTCACAAGTGTGCCACCAATATTTTGATGGAGTTTTGTATGGCGGTTGTCACAAGTGTGCCACCAATATTTTGATGGAGTTTTGTATGGCGGTTGTCACAAGTGTGCCACCAATATTTTGATGGAGTTTTGTATGGCGGTTGTCACAAGTGTGCCACCAATATTTTGATGGAGATTTGTATGGCGGTTGTCACAAGTGTGCCACCAATATTTTGATGGAGTTTTGTATGGCGGTTGTCACAAGTGTGCCACCAATATTTTGATGGAGTTTTGTATGGCGGTTGTCACAAGTGTGCCACCAATATTTTGATGGAGTTTTGTATGGCGGTTGTCACAAGTGTGCCACCAATATTTTGATGGAGTTTTGTATGGCGGTTGTCACAAGTGTGCCACCAATATTTTGATGGAGTTTTGTATGGTGGTTGTTACAAGTGTGCCACCAATATTTTGATGGAGTTTTGTATGGCGGTTGTCACAAGTGTGCCACCAATATTTTGATGGAGTTTTGTATGGCGGTTGTCACAAGTGTGCCACCAATATTTTGATGGAGTTTTGTATGGCGGTTGTCACAAGTGTGCCACCAATATTTTGATGGAGTTTTGTATGGCGGTTGTCACAAGTGTGCCACCAATATTTTGATGGAGTTTTGTATGGCGGTTGTCACAAGTGTGCCACCAATATTTTGATGGAGTTTTGTATGGCGGTTGTCACAAGTGTGCCACCAATATTTTGATGGAGTTTTGTATGGCGGTTGTCACAAGTGTGCCACCAATATTTTGATGGAGTTTTGTATGGTGGTTGTTACAAGTGTGCCACCAATATTTTGATGGAGTTTTGTATGGCGGTTGTCACAAGTGTGCCACCAATATTTTGATGGAGTTTTGTATGGCGGTTGTCACAAGTGTGCCACCAATATTTTGATGGAGTTTTGTATGGCGGTTGTCACAAGTGTGCCACCAATATTTTGATGGAGTTTTGTATGGCGGTTGTCACAAGTGTGCCACCAATATTTTGATGGAGTTTTGTATGGCGGTTGTCACAAGTGTGCCACCAATATTTTGATGGAGTTTTGTATGGCGGTTGTCACAAGTGTGCCACCAATATTTTGATGGAGTTTTGTATGGCGGTTGTCACAAGTGTGCCACCAATATTTTGATGGAGATTTGTATGGCGGTTGTCACAAGTGTGCCACCAATATTTTGATGGCGATTTGTATGGCGGTTGTCACAAGTGTGCCACCAATATTTTGATGGAGATTTGTATGGCGGTTGTCACAAGTGTGCCACCAATATTTTGATGGAGATTTGTATGGCGGTTGTCACAAGTGTGCCACCAGTATTTTGATGGCGATTTGTATGGCGGTTGTCACAAGTGTGCCACCAATATTTTGATGGCGATTTGTATGGCGATTGTCACAAGTGTGCCACCAATATTTTGATGGAGATTTGTATGGCGGTTGTCACAAGTGTGCCACCAATATTTTGATGAAGATTTGTATGGCGGTTGTCACAAGTGTGCCACCAATATTTTGATGGAGTTTTGTATGGTGGTTGTTACAAGTGTGCCACCAATATTTTAATGGAGTTTTGTATGGCGGTTGTCACAAGTGTGCCACCAATATTTTGATGGCGATTTGTATGGCGATTGTCACAAGTGTGCCACCAATATTTTGATGGAGTTTTGTATGGCGGTTGTCACAAGTGTGCCACCAATATTTTGATGGAGATTTGTATGGCGGTTGTCACAAGTGTGCCACCAATATTTTGATGGAGTTTTGTATGGTGGTTGTTACAAGTGTGCCACCAATATTTTGATGGAGTTTTGTATGGCGGTTGTCACAAGTGTGCCACCAATATTTTGATGGAGTTTTGTATGGCGGTTGTCACAAGTGTGCCACCAATATTTTGATGGAGTTTTGTATGGCGGTTGTCACAAGTGTGCCACCAATATTTTGATGGAGATTTGTATGGCGGTTGTCACAAGTGTGCCACCAATATTTTGATGGAGATTTGTATGGTCGTTGTCACAAGTGTGCCACCAATATAACATTCATTACACCGTAACATTCGTTACACCGCAACATTCGTTACACCGTAGTATGGTCACACCGTAACATTGTTACACCGCAATATTCGTTACTCCGCAGTATGGTTACACCGCAGTATGGTTACACCGTAACATAGTAACACCGGAATATGATTACACCGTAACATTGTTACACCGCAACATTCGTCACTTCGTAGTATGATTACACCGTACACTTGTTACACCACAACATTTGTTACACCGTAACATCGTTACACCGTAACATTGTTACACCGTAACATTGTTACACCGTAACATTGTTACACCGTAACATTGTTACACCGTAACATTGTTACACCGTAACATTGTTACACCGTAACATTGTTACACCGAAACATTGTTACACTGTAACATTGTTACACCGTAATATTGTTACACCGTAATATTGTTACACCGTAACATTGTTACACCGTAACATTGTTACACCGTAACATTGTTACACCGTAACATTACTACACTGCAACATTGTAACAACGTAACATTGTTACACCGCAACATTCGTTACACCGTAACATTTCTTCACACCGTAGTTTGATTACACCATAAAATTGTTACATCACAACATTGGTTACAACGTTACATTCGTTACACAGTTACATTCGTTACACCGTTACACCGCATCATTCCTTACACCGTAACATTCGTTACACCGTAGTATGGTCACACCGTAACATTGTTACACCGCAATAATCATTACACCGTAACAAAGTTACACCGTAATATGATTACACCGTAACAGTGTGACACCGTTATAGTCTTACACCGTAACATTATTACGGTGTAACGAATGCCACGGTGTAATGAATGCTACGAAGCAACGGATGTTGCGGTGTAACAATGTTACGGTGTAACCAAACTAAGGTGTAACGAATGTTACGGTGTAACGAATGTTACGGTGTAACGAATGTTACGGTGTAACGAATGTTACGGTGTAACGAATGTTACGGTGTAACGATTGTTAAGGTGTAACGAATGTTGCGGTGTAACAATATTACGGTGTAACGAATGTAGCTGTGTAACGAATGTGACGGTGTAACGAATGTTGTGGTGTAACAATGCTACGGTGTAATCAAACTACGGTGTGAAGAAATGTTACGGTGTAACGAATGTTGCGGTGTAACAATGTTACGGTGTAATAATATTACGGTGTAACTATTTTACGGTGTAACCATACTGCGGTGTAACATATATTGCGTTGTAAAAATATTACGGTGTGACCATACTACGGTGTAACTATGTTACGGTGTAACCATACTGCGGTGTAACGAATATTGCGGTGTAACAATATTACGGTGTGACCAAACTACGGTGTAACGAATGTTACGGTGTAATGAATGTTACGGTGTAATGAATGTTATATTGGTGGTACACTTGTGACCACTGCCATACAAATCTCCATCAAAATATTGGTGGCACACTTGTGACAACCGCCATACAAATCTTCATCAAAATATTGGTGGCACACTTGTGACAACCGCCATACAAATCTCCATCAAAATATTGGTGGCACACTTGTGACAACCGCCATACAAATCGCCATCAAAATATTGGTGGCACACTTGTGACAACCGCCATACAAATCTCCATCAAAATATTGGTGGCACACTTGTGACAACCGCCATACAAATCTCCATCAAAATATTGGTGGCACACTTGTGACAACCGCCATACAAATCGCCATCAAAATATTGGTGGCACACTTGTGACAACCGCCATACAAATTGCCATCAAAATATTGGTGGCACACTTGTGACAACCGCCATACAAATCGCCATCAAAATATTGGTGGCACACTTGTGACAACCGCCATACAAATCTCCATCAAAATATTGGTGGCACACTTGTGACAACCGCCATACAAATCTCCATCAAAATATTGGTGGCACACTTGTGACAACCGCCTTACAAATCTCCATCAAAATATTGGTGGCACACTTGTGACAACCGCCATACAAATCTCCATCAAAATATTGGTGGCACACTTGTGACAACCGCCATACAAATCGCCATCAACATTCAACGAGCCCTTTAATTAATTCTTAGGAACACACTTGTAACACGTAGTACATTTTCAATTCGAAAATTTTGTGCTATCTTGTTACACGTTGATCTGCCATAAATCATAAAAGGTTCGTGTCTAGAATGAAATAATTTTCCATCCGGGGTTATTGTCTGTGCTTTTCGGATATGGGGGAAAACCTTTGATTTTCAGGGGTTTTCTTGATTTTTCCAACTTTCTTCTGATTGTATTTGTTTAAAGCGTGTTAATGGTTTGATTTTTTGTATTTTTCAATGATTTTTGTATTAATTTAGTTGATTAAAATTGCTTATAGAGCCATTTTACCAGCAATCACGAAAATAGCTGGAAAATCCAAGAAAATCGGGAAAATTTTAACCTTTTATTCCAAATAATAAAAATTTAAATAGTTTCTGATGAATGACAACATTGGATTTAAAAATAATATTGTTTAAGTTCATAAAAACATCAATTTAATGTTAACTTAGTTTGTATGGGAATTTTGGGCACACTTGTGACACGTAGTACATTTTTTACTTTCAGGGCACACTTGTGACACGTGCTTTTCTGATTTTTGTATACTTTCTGTACTATATCTTTTAGTAGGTGTTACTAAATGAGTTCATACTTGGAGCGTTTGTTGAGTGATAGTGTACGGACTGATCGCTTCATTCAGAATGATTCTATCAGTAACTGATGTGAAAATATTCAACTTTAAACTTTAAAAATCGATTTACTCGAAAAGTACTAAATGGCGTTTGTCACAAGATAGCACAGAAGTGACGATTTGTCGTCATTCTCGCGGGTAATCAAACCGCTAAAAATAGTTACTCGATAACTATTACCACACCGCCACGCCGTTGACATACCTCCCTCTGACCTCTGATCTATTCGTTGTAACCGGTAGACAATTGGTCGTGCGCGACATTTTCCCTTTCGTTGCGGGGCTCTGACGCAGGTTCAAGGCATTGGCCGGTCAACG